>NC_134571.1:61291646-61426646 GCF_050947875.1 Dermacentor variabilis | reverse complement strand
TCATTGCCGTCGGGTACTATGCCTGCGCTGGATAAAATTTCTGTTATACGTTTGGAAA
Source organism: Dermacentor variabilis (assembly GCF_050947875.1). NCBI lineage: Eukaryota > Metazoa > Arthropoda > Arachnida > Ixodida > Ixodidae > Dermacentor > Dermacentor variabilis. The sequence continues at coordinate 61,426,588 of NC_134571.1, read as the reverse complement.
AGATGTGCTGGGAAACGTTATATGCAGCACGAAATTAACTTACCCCAATGGCTAAGTAAAAAGGTTATTGAATTCAGCAGTGAAATGGGTGAAGGGGGGGGGGGGGCGTACTTCCACAAACGTGGGATATGAAGGTGTTCTTAAAAGAAAGTGATGAGCCTTGAAAAAGCGAGAATCAATGGCTGAATTCACAAAGCTTTTCGTTCACAAAGCTTTTGTGAATACGGGCCCAGAACTGCTGGGTACATTGTTTATCGTTTTTTTTTTGTTCCCACTCCTAGGCACTATGCTACACTCTTTGTGTAGAGAAAAGGCACTTAGGAGGATAATCTATGAAATGCCAAACGTTTGTTTTTTATAAAGCGAAGCTCTCTATGTTTTTTCCTTCTACGTTCCCACTGCTGCAACTGCTGTTGCTGTCTTGCACGCCCCGTTGGGGAGGGGGGGAGGGGTTGACGAGCGGGTGTATACACGACAGCAACGCGGCAGCGGGGAAAGGCTACGCGAGAAACTCGTTTAGACTTTTGCACCGCGTCGAATGTGCGCAATGCTCTCTGGAGCTCCCTGGGTGCCGCCACATTAGCCTCTTGACAACTGTAATTATTTGTGACCCCCTCCCAAAACAAAAAAACAAAAAAAACATTGCAGATACTGCAGCGCTTACTTTTGTACTAACGTGCACGTCCAGAGGGATGCTGGATAGAATGGTAGAGAGGAGGGGGAAAGGAGGGAGAGAGTGGGTAGATCCGGCGCATTCGCGAAATGACTGTATAACAAAGAGGTTTTGCCATTCTGCGCTCGCAGTTCCCATACAAAGGGGAAGAGTGGAGGTAGGGAAAAGGTGACGTGAGAAGACAAGGAAACGCTACTACTATAGACAGGACAGCCCCCCACCCCAGTTGCGGGCAATTGGGATAAATTTAAGTTCAAGGCACAGTGCGGTATGTTTCTACTAATTCTCAAAATTAACACTAGGTAAATTTGTCAAGCGGACAACTTACGCAGGGCGCGCAGAAGCAGAGCCGCATTAAAGCGCACCGTAGGCTCTAGGCGACATTGCGGAAGCGGTCGCACGTGGAATCAACACTTTTGTGCTAGCCACGGTAGCTTTGGGGCTATGGCATTGCTGGAGGTTGTGGGTTTGATCCCGACCACGGCAGCCGCATTTAGACGGTGGTGAAATAAAAAAAAAACACTCGTGCACTTAGATTTATGGACACGTTAAAGAACACCCCGGTGTCAAAATTAATCAATGGTCCGCCACGATGGCGTGCCCAATAATACGGTTATGGTTTTGGCACGTACAGCCCCATAATTCAATTAATCTTTAATGCTTCTACCACGATGCGATATGTCATGTGAGGAAATGATTATGCTCAGCCCCCTCACAGGTTAAGTATGCCGCGCAACAACGCCTCAAGCAAACGCTTCCCCCAGTGTGTTTTGTGTACTACCCAGTGTTGCGTTTCGCCTGCGACACGTGGTTTTGCCGGCGCGACGGCGGCGGGGCGGCGGACATTTTGGCCCGATCGTCGTCACCGCAACACTCATCGCCAGGTGTTTCCAGGCGCGTCTGCGGCGATGCGACCGCCTAGGGATTTCGTTCCAGTCATTGTGCCCGAAACAGGCGAGGCCAAAGCAGGGATCTCCTTCCAGTTATTGGGCCCGAAACAGGCGATGCCAAAGCAGGGATCTCGTTCCAGTCATTGTGCCCGAAACAGGCGATGCCAAAGCAGGGACCATCTTCTCGTTACAGTCATTGTGTCCGACCGGCAGCGCCACGACAGTGTGCTGCGCAGCGCCACGACCAGGTGCTACGAGATCGTGCGCAGCGCCCCGACATGGTGCTACGGCATCGCTACGACAGTGTGCGTCACCATTAGCCCATTGTACATTCACGTGCTCGTCTTTTTAGGGGTTCCTTCTTGCCCTCAACTGCGAGAGTATAAAAACAGCTGCCCCCGGACGCCAGAGGAGGGCTCCGATTTCTTCTGTTGAGTGAAGTGCTCTCCCGTCTCTCTACTTCGGTCAAACCTGACCGCCAACTCTTTGCGATGTTAAAATAAACAAGTTGTTTCGTTGTTACCAGTCGACTCATGCTTTGCCGGGACCTTCGGATGCTTGCAGTTGTACCCCAGGCCGCCAGGCCAACGCTACCCTTGGGGCTTGCGACCCAGGTACAACCACGGGCGTCAGCGCCGAGTTCCCAACAGATCGTACAAGAGTCCAGGTCCAAACATCTGGTTGGCAGCGGTGAGATCGCCTACGGATCCAAACATCTGGTTGCCAGCGGTGAGATCGCCTACGACTTCAAACAACGGTCTGCCAGCGGCGAGATCGCGACAACGGAGGCCAGCAGCAAAGAGATGCAGTTGACAGTATGCTGAGCAGCTCAACGACGATCCGGGAGCAGTGCAACGAGCCCTGTGTGACGACTGGTTGCCTGCAGCGGAACGACTGCGCGGAATTCCTGCCTGCGAGGTTTGGTGAGTGCGGGACTTTCTTCTTCTGAGCTTTGCCAGGCTTTTTGTTAGTGTCAGAAACAGAGCTGGTAATTGTGGTTGTCGTTGCTGCCGGGTTAGGTTGCGGCAAGACAATAGTAAGCAGTAGAGAAAGCAGCATTCAGAGCAGCCATGGATTTGAAGTCGTTGCGCAAACCGAAATTGTTGGAGCTTGCAAGAGAGTTGGGTCTGGATGTCTCAGACAAACTAAGAAAACCTGAACTGCTAAAGGCTATTCTTGAGTTAGAGGCTGAGGATGACGAGCTGTCGGAATGCCTTGAGACCATTGAAGAGAGAGAGACTGCAAAAAGACAGGAGCGCGAACTTAAAGAGCAAAAAGAAAAAGAAGAGCGCGAACTTAAAGAACAGAAAGAAAAAGAAGAGCGTGAACGTAAAGAACAGAAAGAGCGAGAGCAACAAGAGCGTGACCGTCAACACGCTTTGGAAATGAAGCGTCTTGAGGTAGAGATGGAACGCGCTCGTAATGGAAGTCAGGCACACGGTGCAGGAGAACGCGTATTGTTCAAAATGACGGACCTGATGCGGCCGTTTAAGCTTGGAGAGGACATTGGTTTGTTCCTGGTTAACTTTGAGCGAACGTGCGAGAAGCAGGGGTTCTCTCGGGAAACGTGGCCACAGCGCTTGCTCACTTTGTTACCCGGCGAGGCGGCCGACGTAGTCGCTCGCTTGGATAGAGAGGAGGCAGAGGATTTCGACATAGTGAAATCGAGTCTTCTAAAAAAGTACCGGCTGTCTGCGGAGGCGTTCCGTCGGAAGTTTCGGGAAAATGAGAAAGGCAAAAGTGAGTCATATACAGAGTTTGCGTATAGGCTTATGTCGAACATGCAGGAGTGGCTCAAAGAAGAGAAAGCGTTTGGTGACCACGATAAAGTTCTGCAGTGTTTCGGGCTAGAACAGTTTTATAATCGGTTACCGGAGAACGTGCGATACTGGGTCTTGGATAGGCCAGACGTGAGTACGGTGGCTAGAGCCGCTGAGCTAGCCGAGGAGTTTGTGACGCGTCGAGCTCGCGGAGCTAAGGACGGTCAAAAGGGTGAATTTGGCTCCAAGTCTGAGAGGCCAAGGTTCACGCCCATGAGATTTAAGGGGGACACGCGTAGTGAGGATGCGAGTGAAAGCAATCCGACCAAACGTAAAGAGACGGCAGCCGAAGCCGAACGCAGAAAGCGGTTCGAGATGAGGCGAGCGGGCGTTTGTTATACGTGCCAGAAGCCGGGTCACTTTTCGGCGCAGTGTCCGGAAACAACACCAAAAGTTGTGTTTTTTTCAATAGGCAGCACGGACGAGAACATGAAGCTTCTCGAGCCTTACATGCGAGACCTCCTCGTGAACGGGAAAGAGTGCCGAGTGCTTCGCGATTCCGCAGCTACGATGGATGTAGTTCACCCATCTTACGTAGAACCCCATATGTTCACGGGCGAGTGCGCATGGATCAAGCAAGCCGTGGAAGCTCATAGCGTGTGTCTGCCGGTAGCAAAAGTGCTTATTGAAGGACCTTTCGGAGCGCTTGAGACGGAGGCGGCAGTGTCATCTATGCTGCCACCCCAGTACCCGTACTTATTTTCAAACAGGTCCGATCACCTCCTGCGCGAGAAGGGGCTTTTGTTTGGTGAAGCTAGTGTTCAGGCCTTAACCAGATCGAAGGTTCGGGAGCTCGCTGCAAAGGCGGTAGTTGCGGGGCCGACGTTATCAAACAACGAAAAAGGGTCAGAGGCGCAGCAAGCTGATATTCCGAGCACGCCCGAACTGAATAAACTTGAGTCTGTAACGTTGAAGGCGCCAGATACTGGAGAGGAAAATCCCGATGCGGGAAAGTTAGAAGAGCTATCTACTGATTTGCTCATCGCGCCTACGTCAGACGGACTTGATAGGTTGCTAAAAGTCAGCCGGACGGCTTTGATAGCCGAGCAAAAAAAGGATGGCAGCCTGGAAAACGTGCGCTGCAATGTCAAAGAAGGTATCGCCAGGAAAACTGCGCGTTTTGTGGAAAGAGGTGGAGTCCTGTACCGGAAGTATCTAGACCGAAGAGGAGTGGAGTTCGATCAGCTGATCGTGCCTCAATGCTATCGTCAGGATCTGTTGCGCTTGTCACACGGGGGTTCGTGGTCCGGACACCTAGGAGTTAAGAAAACTAAGGACCGTCTCTTGCAAGAGTACTATTGGCCAGGGTGTTTTCGGGACGCAGACCATTTCGTGAGGACATGTGACACTTGTCAGCGGGTGGGCAAACCAGGGGACAAATCGAGGGCGCCGTTGAAATTGGTACCTATCATTACGGAGCCTTTTAGACGGCTCGTTATTGATACTGTGGGACCTCTGCCGGTAACAGCCACGGGGTACAGACACATTTTGACTGTGATCTGCCCAGCGACAAAGTTCCCTGAAGCAGTGCCGCTTAAAGAACTCAGCTCAGTTGAGATAGTTAATGCACTACTGTCCATATTTGCGCGAGTTGGTTTTCCTGCAGAAATTCAATCAGATCAGGGCACAGTGTTTACTAGCGCTTTGACGACAACTTTTCTCGAAAGGTGTGGGGTAAAGCTGTTACACAGCTCAGTGTACCACCCACAGTCGAATTCCGTTGAGAAGCTCCACTCCGTCATGAAGCGCGTGTTGAGAGCCTTGTGTTTTGAACATCAAACTGACTGGGAGCTGTGTCTGCCTGGGGTGATGTTTGCGTTAAGGACCGCGCCGCATGCGGCTACGGGGTTTTCGCCAGCTGAACTGGTGTACGGTCGCTCGCTTCGATCTCCGCTTCGCATGCTTCGAGAATCATGGGAAGGTAGGGGCGACGACCCAGTCGTGGTGGAGTACGTGCTTAAGCTCCTCGAACGCTTAAGAAGAGCACAGGAGTTGTCAGGTGAAGCAATGACAAAGGCCCAGCAGAGGGCCAAGGTTTATTATGATCGGACAGCCAGGGCCCGTCGTTTTGAGGTTGGCGATGAGGTCATGATATTGCGCACATCGCTAAACAACAAACTAGACGTGCAGTGGGAGGGCCCAGCGCGAATTGTTCAGAAACTGTCGGACGTTAACTACGTGGTAAGTCTGCCAGGAAAGCGGAAAGCACAGCAAGTTTACCACTGTAATCTGCTCAAACCTTATAGACAAAGGGAAGCAGTGGTGTGCATGATGGTAAACGTTCCTGAAGAGCTTCCGGTCGAGCTTCCGGGACTAGGCTCAGTGACGAACAGGGAAGACACCGGTCAAGTCATTAGTGACCTTATCAGTAAAGCACCGCTGTCGCCCGAGCAGAAAACCGAACTACACCAGCTATTACAAGAGTTTCAAGGTCTGTTCTCTGAGAGGCCTGGTAGGACTTCTGTACTTACTCATGATATTGAACTTACCTCCCCAGAGCCAGTACGATCCAAGGCGTATCGGGTATCACCCCGCCAGAGCGATATTATGGAGGCTGAGGTAAAGAAAATGCTACAGCTCGGTGTTATTGAGGCAGGTGAGAGTGATTATACCTCCCCTTTGATTTTAGTTGAGGTACCGGGCAAGGAACCTCGTCCTTGCGTCGACTACCGCAGGCTTAATTCCATCACTAAGGATCAAATTTATCCGATCCCTAACATCGAGGAGCGCCTTGAGAAAGTTAGTAGCGCTCAGTTTATGTCCACCCTAGATCTTGTCAGGGGTTATTGGCAGGTTCCACTTACAGAAGAGGCTAGTAGGTATGCGGCGTTCATTTCACCAATGGGAACATTCCGTCCTAAAGTGTTGAGTTTTGGTTTGAAGAACGCGCCATACTGTTTTTCAAGTCTCATGGATAAAGTGTTGCGGGGACAGCAAGAATTCGCTTTACCGTATCTAGACGACGTAGCGATATTCTCCGCATCCTGGTCTGAGCATATGACACACTTGCGGGCAGTGCTAACCCGCCTGCGCGAAGCAGGCTTGACAGTAAAGGCTCCTAAGTGCCAGTTAGCACAGGCCGAGGTTGTCTACCTCGGTCACGTGATTGGTCAGGGTCGTCGCCGCCCCTCTGAAATAAAAGTGGCCGCTGTGCGAGGCTTTCCGCAACCGCGCACAAAGACCGATATTCGGTCGTTCTTAGGTGTCGCCGGCTACTATCAGAGGTACATCCCTAGGTACTCTGATATCGCGGCTCCCCTGACGGATGCTCTAAGAAAGACAGAGCCTCAAACAGTCGTCTGGGACGAGACAAAGGAAAGAGCTTTTAGCGCCCTAAAGAGTGCCCTAACAAGCCAGCCTGTGCTACGATCGCCAGACTATACAAAAGGGTTCATTGTTCAGTGCGATGCTAGTGAGCGAGGCATGGGCGTTGTACTGTGCCAACGGGAAAATGGAGAAGTAGAACACCCCGTCCTGTATGCTAGTCGTAAGCTGACCAGTCGTGAGCAGGCGTATAGCGCCACCGAGAAAGAGTGTGCATGTCTCGTGTGGGCCGTTCAGAAATTGTCATGCTATCTAGCCGGCTCGAGGTTTATCATTGAGACAGATCACTGCCCTCTCCAATGGCTGCAGACCATCTCTCCCAAAAATGGCCGCCTCCTGCGCTGGAGCCTCGCTTTACAACAATATTCCTTTGAGGTGCGTTACAAAAAGGGGAGTCTCAACGGTAACGCCGATGGCTTAAGTCGAAGCCCCTAACGTAGGAATCAGCCTCAAAATTGTTTGTTACTGATGTTTTTCTTCCTGAGGCAGGATTTTTTTTAACATATTGCTTTTGTTTAGTGTTTCAAAGTGATGATATGCTTTCTAGTGCAATTTTTCAATTTGTGGACGCGTTCTGAGTGATGCTAGACTACTGTAAGGAACTAGGCAGTGGTATAAAAAGGGGAAAGAGCCTGGCAGGGCTTAGTGAGGGTTGTGCCGTGCTTGCTGACTGAGCGGTTGAGTTTTCAGCGTAGTTCTAACGCTTGCCGGGAACGAGAACAAAAATGTGAACTCTCCCGAAGTCACTTTGCAGTGTCCCGTGCGAACCTGAACGAGAGAACGAGGCCTTCTCTGTGCGCTGCGCTCAAGAAACGTCAAGGGACGCCCGACTTCGGTTATGAGCATCATCGAGCGACATCCCTCCGGACAGCGGATGCAGTCCCCTGTCCATCGGGATCTCCTTTCCCCGGCGGGGCGGTCTGTTGCGTTTCGCCTGCGACACGTGGTTTTGCCGGCGCGACGGCGGCGGGGCGGCGGACATTTTGGCCCGATCGTCGTCACCGCAACACTCATCGCCAGGTGTTTCCAGGCGCGTCTGCGGCGATGCGACCGCCTAGGGATTTCGTTCCAGTCATTGTGCCCGAAACAGGCGAGGCCAAAGCAGGGATCTCCTTCCAGTTATTGGGCCCGAAACAGGCGATGCCAAAGCAGGGATCTCGTTCCAGTCATTGTGCCCGAAACAGGCGATGCCAAAGCAGGGACCATCTTCTCGTTACAGTCATTGTGTCCGACCGGCAGCGCCACGACAGTGTGCTGCGCAGCGCCACGACCAGGTGCTACGAGATCGTGCGCAGCGCCCCGACATGGTGCTACGGCATCGCTACGACAGTGTGCGTCACCATTAGCCCATTGTACATTCACGTGCTCGTCTTTTTAGGGGTTCCTTCTTGCCCTCAACTGCGAGAGTATAAAAACAGCTGCCCCCGGACGCCAGAGGAGGGCTCCGATTTCTTCTGTTGAGTGAAGTGCTCTCCCGTCTCTCTACTTCGGTCAAACCTGACCGCCAACTCTTTGCGATGTTAAAATAAACAAGTTGTTTCGTTGTTACCAGTCGACTCATGCTTTGCCGGGACCTTCGGATGCTTGCAGTTGTACCCCAGGCCGCCAGGCCAACGCTACCCTTGGGGCTTGCGACCCAGGTACAACCACGGGCGTCAGCGCCGAGTTCCCAACAGATCGTACCAGCAAGGCGATCCAAACACCAGACAAACTGCAGTGGTACACGCAAGGTAACGTTTAATAACAAATCACCACTCTCGTGTTGGACTAAACGTTGAAGAACTTAAGCAGTCGTTGTCAGCATCACAGGTAATCATCTTCAATCAAAATAAAGAGCACAGAATGCTTCGCTTAAATCGATTCCCACAGTGCCTGGGATCCCCATAATTTCCTTATCTCTTTTCGCAATCGTGGTTTTGGAACCCGCTAAAGAAAAATTGCCTGGACGTGACGACATTGAGTAGCGGCTGGGCGAACTTAATGAATAATTTTTTTCTTGGTTTCATCTTCCTTTTCTGATTGAATCATCGACAGTTCTTTAGATATACTTGTAGCATTGATTATGAAATCAGAAAACAATTACCAAGCGAATATATTAGGAATCGAGCGTTTCTTAAGTCATGAATGCTTCCTCTATATACTGGGACCGATGGAGCAGTCAATGTATGCAAGGATGTTTAAAATTCCATTATCAATTGCATTCTTAAAGAACTGTAGCGCCCCAGCACTACTGCGATTTTCTGAGGGTGTTCTAGTGGCGTCAGAGTGCTTGGGTGATGAAGTTAATGCCGGAAGATTCTCGCACACAAAGTGGGACCTTTTCGTGAGGATACTTAGAATTGTCAACACGGTTCCTGCATCCTCATAAAGGATGCAGAAAATAGAGCACAGAATCAAAATCTCAGAAACATACCTGCCAAAGAGGCTCACTCGCTGTTGCTATTTAACAAATTCAAAATAGAGATAGGTCTACAAAATTTATCTTCCGTAAAATACAGCTACTGCTGCTAGTAATGATAATAATTATGATTATAATATTTAATAATAATAAAGAAAAGACGGTCTTCAACTTGCATAGGCTCACATAAGTGTCTTAAGCTCACATAGGCATCGAAACAGTTTATGTCTGAATAATGCTGTTTTCAAAATTTGGGCTTTTTGGGAAGGTTTTTGGGAAAGTTAAGGCAGCGTTCGCCAGGCTCACCTGCAGTTAGCGTTGCAAAAAGAGCTCCGCCAGTGGCGCAATTTCCGCCAAGGAAGCGAACATCCGGTCTCGGTTGCTATTTTTTCCATGGCAGCAAATATGCACTGCCGCTTTCCTTTTTCCTGTATTATTACTTTTTTACACCGTTGCCGACGTTGCTGACGTTGCACTGCTGCTGGCAGCGTGCCAGTGGTCGTTCAGTTCCAGGAATGGGTGTTCGGCCCGGAAATACAGGGACGAGAAAAGGGGGGCCAGTTCCGGGCAGGCTAGGGAAAACTCAGCCATGCTCGGAATCAACGGGATCATGGGATCGGTCTGTAGTTCTGTGCTATTCTGTGCTACTCTAAATCAGAGGCGGAAAGCTTTTGTCATACCCTGCTGGCTTGCGTGCGCCACTTTGCGCCATGCATGCGCGAGTGATTGCCTTTGGCCTGGCGGGGGATCGGCGATTAACCGGGGTCAGCCGCGCACGCTTGATCAACGCTGCGGTAGCATGCCACCGGAAACCGATCAGCAGTACCCGAGTGTGCTTTAGGCGGCTTAACGATAGGGACGGTAGCGATAGGGAGCGCTGTGCCCAGGCATGGAAAGCACGCTCTGCTGTCTCACGCTGGTGGCTGGGGTCGGGATATCTTTAGATCTATACGTCGTTCTTTCTGCGGCTTTTTTTTTCTGGTCTGATGCTTTGGTCTCTGTCTTGTTCTATTGCGTTTCGTTGGTTCTTTCGGCTTCTCGCGTCAATACGCACGAGAGAAGTTACGATCACGCACGAGAGCAAGTAAGTGCTCAGCGCGGAATGATGACGTGTCTACGCCGCGAGCAGGCAGGCTGAAAGCGGTCAGTTCCAAGGCGCCAGCCGCACCTTTCGTACGAGTGCAAAATAGGCACAGTTTGTCGCTTCCTTTTGGTTTAGCTCTTGCGTCTTTCCAATTGCCAATCCCTTTCTTGCGAATTGTTTGATTTTCCCCAGGTGATCAAAAAACGCCAATGCTTTTTAGAATGGCTCGATGCTGGTTCAATCCTACGCGTTTCCCCATAGACGGTCGTTGCATTTCCTAACCACAGGGAGAAGGTGCTAATGGTGAAAATACCGAACGGAGGTTTAACGAGGCGACAGAAGATAGAGAAGACGCCGTTCCGTTTAACGAGATAAAGGCAGGCCTATGTGTCTTGGGCAAACGACCGGAAAGGCTCAGTAGCAGTGCGCGTCTGGATGATCTCCAGTTTTTAGGGCGCTCTCCAGTGGGGTGCGCGGTTGTTTTCATATATATATATATATATATATATATATATATATATATATATAGCTTTCCGAGTTTGGCGTGCCATGTTTTCCCTCCCCTGTCAGATGAGTTAATATCTTTTTCATAGCAATACTGTAGCCGGGGAGAATCTGCTTGTAATGAATTGCGAGTAGGTTGAAAAAAAAAATAAAGCGCTATCCTAAGTAAAACCAATCGTGTTCTCAGTGTAAGCATACATGTGGCTACTTTAACAAACGCGTGAAATAAAACACGCGCCAATACACTCAAGAATTGATAGCCGATTGTCATTCATGTAGATAATCTGAATACTTCATGGATCCCTGTGCTCTTGCAATTTTTTTTTTACAGCGAAGCTGTTACGGGCTAGTTCCCCCATGATCGCGTCCGTGTGTAGACACAAAACTCCCCATGCGTGGGATGATCCCCACGATAGTGCAATACCCGCCCGCCCCGCGGCGGAGGTGAAGCAGGCGTTAAGCACTCCCCATACGTGGGCCGATCCCGAAGATAGTGCAATGCCGGGTCGAGCCGCGGTGGGGGTGAAGCAGGCGTTAAGCACTCCCCATACGTGGGCCGATCCCGAAGCTAGTGCACACCCTGGCCGACCCGCGGAGGACGTGCAGTTCGCCATTAACGGGCCCACATACAGAGCTTCGCTGGTCATACTTCTTCACAAAGTGGAAGGACACTGCGTTTTTGTTTCTTGCACTGAAAAAAGGGGGGTATGGGGCCAACTGACATCTACGTCAGAGCGACAAATTTCAACAGAGTTAGTACCCTACCGCCGAGGCACCCTACCACCGAAGGTGAACTACGCGACCATTTCTATCGAGAAGGGTAATGAAGAATACATACACAATGGGGGCAAGGAATTGCTAACGGTGCCTCCTCCTTCTAAAGCGCTCATTAATGAAAACGATAATTAGTTCTTTTCGAGTTGCCAATGATGCTTCCGTCAAGACACGCGAACGTGAAACTGGCTCCGCCCCCCTCTTTCATTATAAACATATTCGGCACCATAATGGCCATTATTTCCTCAGGGCGCTGCTTGAAGTGCAACGAGAGCTCATTAAATACGTCCCCTCCCGTGACGGAAGTAATTTTGTCTTGTGCATCAAAGTTCAGTTCATGCGTTCATATTTGGTTAAGGAAATCCAAGGAGGGCGGCACGCCCGGTAATAGATTTTTCTTTATTAACATTGTAATTGCCGCCGACGATGCTGATGGACATGGCCATATCCAACCCTTCCCCGAATCGAGTTTTCTTCCAGATGGTGGGCGTTTACACGGTCGCTGACCCGCGTAGCCACCTTAAAATGTCAGTTCCGCTCGGATCTGATTGTTTCCAGTGGTTCTCTTGCTTATTTAGTATCTGCGGTGCTGTGCACGAGGCAGCGCTGTTGTATAGCAGCCACAGATGCGCCTTTGCTCTCTTATGACTTGCGCAAACATAGCCCATGGTCCGTGACTAAATTCTCTGCTGTCGCCATTTCGCCGTCCTCCTTCGATTTGACCACTATGCCACCAAGGTCTCATCGTCTTTACCTCTGTCTATCGGTATTGTTACTATGCACCTTGGAAGACTCCTTTGGCAATAGGAGCAGGCAAACGTTCTTGTGTGCTCGTAAATCATAGCGTGGGATGGACTCGTGCGTTCGTGCGTCTTCTGCAAGGAAGATGTCGCTGGTGCCGGTTAACTTCCGTAACGTATGGGGCGCGTGCGTACACAACGAATTGATCCAAGCATACAGCCGAATGCCGTCTCCTTTCTTCTAGCCTGTTTATTCTAGTGCTGATAGCAGAAGCTTTCTTCACGTGACTCAACAAGCTGTTTTACTCGGAAGGCTCCAATGCTATTCAGGCGTAACTTCTCTTTCTCGCCTTGTTCAAGCCCACTAGGTCAGCTCACGAATGGTAGAAGCTGACGACTCGGACCGTGTGTCGGCCGTGTGTCGAATGTGTTGCGAGCAAAACTAAATCCGCCCGTAGCACTAAAACACTACCGGTCTTGTTGGCCTGTACCCCATTTGCTTCCGTGTTTTCACGACTTGTTTACAGGCTACTTGCCCTTTCTACAGCGAGTAGTTGCTAGTGAGCTCGTTATTCGAAGCAGACGTCCAGCCGAGCTCCGTCCGCAGCGAGATGAGATCATCACGGTCTCTGTCATGACACCGATAAAATATAATCTATAACTTCCAACAACCGAAGATAGGAGTGTATACCGGTATCAAAGTGGCGCCCTTCCCCATTGAAAATTGACGCTCCATTAAACTGTTGACTACGTCAAACAGACGCACTGGCCACATATTATCGTAAAGTGCATTCCATCTTTTAATCGTATTCCATCATTACATCAACGGAGAGCAGTAAACGGCACAAAGTTAGATGCGAACAACTCTAAACTCGCACTTGTATAACTAAAATATATACCCACTCGGTGCGCCAGTTGTAGGTTGATCGTCCGTCGGACGAATGTTTTTTTCTCCCCGTGTAAAGGTCGAATGCTTCTTGCGTAAAACTTCCTATCAGCACGAATTTAGGTTTTTCATTTTTGCCTGAACACTCTCACCTCATTCTCTTTTCATTTGTCCTTCTTCCGCCCCTTTGTAGAAAGCCCCTTATTCGTTACGCTACTGCTACTACTACTGCTGCTGCTACAACGTATAGCGAGAATTCCGAACTTTTCTTGCGCCGAGCAATGATCACAAGGTAAGAAAGGTCTCTCTCTCTCTCTCTCTCTCTTCACTTTCTTTTTTTTTTTCACCTTACCTTTGAGGTTCTGCTGTTTTGTCTGAAAAAAAAAATACTGAGTCCTCCAGACGAGGCGACGTCGTGGCAAGAAACGGCCGATGATCATTACGAGGTGTACCTTACAGTACTCCCTCCACGCCGTATCAGTATGGTTTCTATCATCCTGCCATTTACAACGTTATTTTCGATGTCCACAATTGCTCATTCGCCTGTTCTACGCATCGCATTCGAGCCATTGTTGGCAACTCTAGAGACTGCTACTCCTGCTACAAGTACTGCTGCTAGAAGCGATGTACCGCCCTTAGTCGGAGTGCTTTCGCATTCGGCGGCGGTGCGTACATTGACAGCATAGCGCTTTGTACCCTTTTCATTTATTTCATTATTGCTGCAGCCGGTTCATTGTTTAGTTGTACCAAAGTGTGAGAGAGCACGCTATCTATAAAGCTGCCCTCCAAAAACCGAAACCAAAATATCAGAAAGAGGCCACCCATTCTACAGCCACACAAACATGGTAACACTGGAGAAAAAAAAATGGAAAGAAAAAGCTCTTTGTAAAGAGAGGTCGCACATGCGCACACACACTATAATTTAAGTTCATAACGCTTTGCACTAAAAGCAATGGTATATTGCTCTCTTCTGTTTACGTGCCTTTGAGAACAAACTTCCCTACGGGGCAGAAACCTGGAGGCTTACTAAAAGGATTCTACTCAAATTGAGGACGACACAACGAGCTATAGAAAGAAGAATGATAGGTGTAACGTTAAGGGATAAGAAAAGAGCAGATTGGGTGAGGGAACAAACGCGAGTTAATGACATCTTAGTTGAAATCAAGAAAAAGAAATGGGCATGGGCAGGACATGTAATGAGGAGGGAAGATAACCGATGGTCATTAAGGGTTACAGACTGGATCCCAAGGGAAGGGAAGCGTAGCAGGGGGCGGCAGAAAGTTAGGTGGGCGGATGAGATTAAGAAGTTTGCAGGGACGGCATGGCCACAATTAGTACATGACCGGGGTTGTTGGAGAAGTATGGGAGAGGCCTTTGCCCTGCAGTGGGCATAACCAGGATGATGATGATGATGATGATGATGATGATGATGATGATGATGATGATGATGATGATGATGATGAGAACAAACTTCTCTCGCCAGAGCCCGGGTAGTCACAATTTTCGCAGCAGAATCGTGTGGCAACGAGCTCGGCCCTCGCGGCTCGTAGACGCTGGTATAAAACGTCCGGGCTGTGCTACATGTGGTCGGCTCACTTTGACGGCACGGTAATCGACTAAAAGTGTGAAAGAGGGCTGTGCGAGGCACACTGCTCAGACCTCAAGAAAGCAAGGAAAGGTGACAAGACCACGACTTAGGCATTCATCTATGCGAAAGGTAACTAACCCTCTGCTTACGGTTCTCGAAGGTGACAGCACCTGAAGATCGCTTTTCACTAAACATGAGTATATGTTTCTCAGTGGGAGCGCGTGCATTAGACCTCTTTTTGTTCCTTCTTGTGCGTCTGTGCCTGTCTTCTCTTATCCATATGTGAAATAGCAGCAATAGTTGGCAATATAGCCACTAACCAGTTTGCTTTTACCTTTTTTCTTCTTCTAAGACGTCGTCAGTTACGCTTGTAGTCGTTTTGTTGTTGTTGTTTTTTTTGCTGCTCCACTCGTCTATACCTATAAGTAATAGCGAACATATTTGATTCTTCTTGATTTCAAACAACAAGCACAGCACAAATGGAACTTGAAGAAAGGAGTCGAGGACGCAGCAGTGGTACACCACGAAAGGTAGGGCTGTTGTCGTAAACTCTGTGCTCCTCTTTCTCTTTTCTTTCCGTTCGCTTCCGTTTGATTCGAACCTCCGTGTGTGGGTTCAACGAGCTTCCTTACTGAAAGCTCGCCAACAGAAAAAGAAATCAAGCGGCCGGGTGAATTATTTTTCCTGGCCATGCCACAACAACGACGCTGCAATCGCTGGTAGATTTTTTCGCTCGTCTTTATTCAAGCACGCAGTTTGTTTTTTTGCTTCATTCGCCCAATTCTATAAGGGTTGCGTATCTCTGGAGATTACCGCTTTCATTCCACTATTTCCCACTGGTATGTGTTCCGCCTGGGCAATGCAAAGCCGAGTAATGAATCGAGGAAGTGTTGAAAATCTCTTTCAAATTTGCTTCTCTATGGCTTTCTGTCTCGATGGTTTTTTTCCTTCGACGCAGAAAGTATAGGAGCTCAAGTCGCCTTATACCCTGTTTCGTGGTGGCATGCCAGAACGCAGTTATCGCACGTTTTCTAAAAGCATCCAAGTGCAACAGGGCGTGCTGGAATGGGCACCCGCGTGAGAATGCTCTACCTGGCGTCGTGGCATTCAAATACCCCTCATCCTGCCAGAGAAAACTGCGAGCTTTGAGCCAAGATCAACGTGATTACCTTTTCTTTTTTAGCTTTTTTTTACCGTATCAATGTCCTTAACCAAATGTCGGCGTTCTTCAACGACGTAGCAGTAAGAACATTCGTTCCTTATGTTATAATTAAGCTTTGCGTTGCTCGTATTCGGCTATATTCTCTATTTCTTTCAAATCATCCCTTAGCCCTCTTCCCCCTATGTAGGGTAGCAAATCGGTCATGCGTCTGCTTGACCTGCAAGCCTTTCCTTTTCTTTTATATTTCTGTCTTTGTAGCATCGGTCTTAATTGATTTTTGCAAAATGACGAAAAGCAAACAGTAAATCTGTATTCACCGTTTCATTTGTCTTGTTCCCCTTTAATGGAACCTGATGGGATTTTTTATACTTGTAAGGATGAATAATAATAACTTTCTATTTGTCTGTTTTTTTATATTTCGTTTCAAACGAATGCTTCTGCTTGTTGCGATCTCCCTGCGCAAGAATCTATTACATATATTTGCGGTACATCGTGCCTTTACGTAGCTGTTCCTAAAAGCCGCCTTTCGTCACTCTGATATTCTACGCATCCCTGCTGCATTATCCCTGCTTCCTCATGCTCCAAATACTTCGTCAGAAACCGTGCTTGTCAGGCCTCTGTTGTTCGGAAACAGGAACTGACACATACTTCACACAAAGAGCCCTACAACATCAAACTATTTAGATTTGTTTTTGTTACTAATCTCCTGACGTTATATTTAAGTAACCGCCGATGCAAGCATTGGGCGGTGAACTGCAGCGTTGTCTGGATAGCCCAATCAAACGCTTTTCTCGTTTATAGCAGGTCACTTTTGTTTGCTTTCGAAACGAATTCCCTACATTGACCGGTTTTTCTTATCCAATTCACTGACGAGAGGCAAGGAGAACGCTCAATTGGATAGGGTATCGATGGGCCGGAGCCAGTTCAGTGAAAACAGATGACCAGATGAACAGTGTGGTGTCGGCGTCTGCGATTGGTCCGCTTCCCCTTACTTGGCTTGCGGAAGCTGGTCGAAAATCGCGGCGGCGTGCTACGGAAGTTTAAGAATGCCGCTAAAACGAATCCTTAGCAAGAAAGAGTTGTCAGAGTGATGTCGTACACGTGCATAAAGGACTGGATAATGTTATACTGCCACACAAAATCTTTTAATATACGAAAATAAATCCATGCTCTCTGGCAGGTGCCAATAGCTAGTGCCTGAGCAATCGGCGGTCAGCTATCTTCTATTCCTTTTGGAACGGGGCAGTCTCCGGCTATTTAGAAAAAGAAATACTGTTTGTATGACCCATTAATGCATCTTAGCGCGTACACGCCACTTTGACGCGGTGAGTTTTGCCGGTTTTGTGATATCGCGGGAGGGCAAAGTGTGCGCAGCCCGAAAACTTTTGACCAATAGCGGAGTACTAATGGTGAAAATGTGCCGGATCAGAAATAAATCTCTTTTCTTTTGTTCGGTCTATTCATCCTTAATTTGTGCGTACACGTTATATCAGATCGGGAGCTATAGCGGTTTTCGTGACGTAGCGTGACAGAGAGGCGAAAGGGGGTAGCCCGAAACTTTTTTCACTAATTGTGGAGGGCTGATTGCAGTATTAGAACAGCGAAGTTTCTGATAGCTTTACGTTGTAGCGCCCATATTCCACACTTACAGCGTGCGGATATAGCATGGCAGAAAGATATAGGCTGACGCTCCGTTGTCGACACGCCAATTTACTTTGAAAACTGTCAGACATCACGTCCGATCTCTTGAAAGAAAAAGCTGCCGTTGCAGACGAAGCTTGCATGATGTATTATGCTTGTGCATGAACAGTGTGGTCTGGTTTCTCTCCGACATAACTTGATTACAAAGCCGTTACAATAGTGCTGTTTCGCCTCTTACGTCAGCGTTAATCCTGTGCTCTTACTTTCCGCTATTGTCTTTGCTACACAAAGCAAGTGCGGTGAAAGAAAAAAAAAACAGAGATGGAGAGAATAAGCCACACGTCCACGAAGCTTTCTTCATAGCGTACGTATAGTCTTCTTTCCAGGCAAGGCACTATTCAGCGGTATGCAACACGTCGGTTTTTGCATTGAATGTGGTCGCTTTTATCAACTACGTTGAACTGAGGCGCCTGTATCCGGGCCTCTGAGTGAGAAAGTAAAGAACCCGAAATCCCTAACTCTAACTCTATTTTTACCCTTTCAATTGAAGGTGCCGGCGTTGTTTCCGCTTGAGAGAGCTAGTCACTTGAAAGCATACAATGCCATCAACAAAGAATGGGAACTGGGCGCTCAATTAATTCGCAATTGCTGTCAAATAAACTTTCATTCTGTGTACGGTAACAAGAGGGGGCGGGAATCGGGGAGGAAGTGAACCTGCTGGTGTTTTCCTCGCAGCTATACCACTTGATTTTACTTCTGGTTGTGGCGACTGTGCGAAATATTATGTGAACGAGGACGAGAAAATGGGAGACATGACATTGGCAGGCGTCGCCAAATGCGAGGTGCCAACATGTGCCACTGTCGAGAGGAAGAAAATAACAATAGCACGTTTTGCTGCCACTTCCGGAGCTCGTGAGGCGCTAAATAGCAGGAGCGACTTAAGTGTATCCGGTGTTCACGAGTGCCAGCCCGGTGACGTGCATTAGCGACAGCTGCCGGCCCCATTATGTCGCAGGGAGTGGACCTCATTTTGACCATCCCGGACCATTCAGAGGAGAAGCAGGAGCGGTATTAGACGATTCCCAAAATATAGTTCACGTCATCTCCGCACTTTCATCAATAACATGCAGTTACTGCTCTTAGTTTTCTTCGGTCCCCGTGAAGTGGTGTGTCATCCCATTCCTTTATTCTACTGTGTCAAAGAGAAAGAACTATATGGGGCAATTACAGGCCTTGCGGGGCTAACCAGGGCCGAGTAGCTCGCGCGAGTGGCCAAGTAGCAAAAAAAAAAAAAAAGAAGAAGCCTTGGGGAGAGAGTTCCTATCGCGATGGCTCGTAAAAAAGGCTGAACCAAAGCTTCAGCCTGCGTGGTAGAAGGAAAGGGAACGAAACTCAGTGTCGACCGAGCCCAGCGACAGACAGTGAGGTGGGAACTTGGAGAACTGTGCGGCTGCGTTTTCGTTTGTGCCGGCTAATCGAAGTCACTGGCTCCGGAGTGCATTTTTTTTCTGTTCGCGGGGCAGGCGCAAAAGGAGCGCCTCTGCCCTGGGATATTCCTCCTCAGAGAACTCTTTGGCGCCCTGCCTATTATCGCAGCATCACGCCCGCAGTCTTTTCCCGTCTCGGAAGTACGTTAATGTATTTCTCCTCTAGCCTCTTATTTTCCCTCTGGAATAGAAATGAAGGGCGATAGCTGTCTCTGCAGGTGTCACCCATTCTTTTGCCAAGATCTGGCCACTACGACCTTCGCTTTTTTCCTAATATGAAGAATGCTCCTCATGAACCACGTTTTCTGTGCAGCAAATGAAGACATCCGTGCTTTCGAAAACTTCCAGAACTCACAACTTCAAGATTTATTTATCTTATTTTATTTTTACGGCGCTAAAGAAAATTTCAGCACTGATGGCACAAGTTCCTTTGTTGTGTTGCAGTTAAATTACGTTGAGAATTAAGACTTAGAGCTCTTTCTTGTTCGGTTTCCTGTAAAGCTCAAAACATAAAAGTCATATCTCTTAGGTCCAAGGCGAACACTGCGGATCATTTCAAAGGCGTAACTTTAACGAAATTTTAGTTCAGATATTCTGGAGGCAAACGACATTCAAGAAAAAAAACTTTATAGCTTGTGTTTGCGCGCTGCCTTCGTGTGTTTGCGTGTTTATGTGCTATTGTTTTATACGACAGAACTTAGTGTGCATATTTGTTTATGCATTGGTATGCGACCTTTGTGCGTGTATTAAGTGGTTCAAATAAATAAATCTGTGATTTGATATTGTTTTTTCTAAGGCAGAGATATTGCAACACGCATGGACTAGCCTGATACGTACTCTGCATGGGAAAGAAGAATTGACAGTGGCACGGAAGACTGAAGGGTGATGATGAGGACGTAAGAGGTGGGTATATGCACTAACACGGCAGTGACTGCAAACGACTGCTGAACAAATGATTTAGAATATCCTTTGTAACCCAAAATAACACCTTACGATTATCTTTGCCTACTGATGTGAGTCAACAAAGCTGTAAGCCTCTGCCGCTTTAACGGATAGAAAGGATAGAAAGGGATAGAACAACGTTGGCGCTGCCAAAGAGTCATACTGCTGTCGGATTTACCTGGACGACGTCGTCGTTCTTTCGCCTCGTTCGAAAAAAAAATCTTATGCATCTGCCGTGAATTCCTAGCAGATTGCAGGGCGATTGATTGGACAATTGACTGTGGAGCCTTTCGGCCTTCTTCTGGCGGTTTGCTAGCCTCATGGTCACCTCAGATGATAGAGCCACCGCCCCGGAAATGCATTGGTCCAGGATTTGATCCCCAGGTCACGATGAGTATTTCTTCAGCTTGTGCTGATCTGCCATTCTTTCAATTATGTTTTTGATTTTTTTTCGTCCGCTGTGTGATCTACTGTAAATAAGCAATAAATAAATAAATGGTACCGTACGGTTACGCTAACGAAGCCGGTTATTAAGCAAAAGGTTCTACGATCGAGTCCTGGAGTCTCGAAGGTCCGAAATTTCTCACAGCACTTTGGTTTACTCGCCACGGGCGGCAGTGCCATGTTTCATGGGGAATACCTCATAACAGCTTTCCTTTTAAAGTTGCCGTTTCTCTCGTATTTCAGTTTACCCAATGGTGCGACTGTGTTTAACCTGTGTTATTGGACAACTCGCGCACACCTGTTTACTTACTCACTTTTGTTTACAACTTACTTTTGTTCAACTGCGAGGGCTTTCACCTAAACAGTACTCACGCTCACATTCTGGCGCCTCATCTACATCAACGGGCCTCCTGCGCCACCGTAAGTCTGGCTAATAGCAATTCCTTGAGCCTAAGTGGACTCTTTGGGGGATGCTTAGATGCCGCACAACACCTGCTGCATGTTCTGTAGGGAGCTCAACTCATTAGACGTTCTCTGACAGCATTGTCCATGTTCAGTAAGGTCCACGCTGGAATCCGGTGACTTAGATCTTTATGTGCACTTCCGGCTTTAGGGGTGCGTGCAAGGTCCTGAACAACGCGTCGTGGTCGCAAAAATGACTGAAGAAAGCCGTGAATATAAACCTGCTCCCGGAGGCTCCTGCCGCAGTCATGTTTGCCAGTTCTTCTTACATATTTATTTATGTTGAGAAAGCTTAGCCGAAAGGTCCCGATGTTAACTATGCTCTTCCTTTAATCATTTCGTCCTTTTTTTAAAGACAAACATTAAGTTTCCGTAGTATGACATCGTCTTAAATTAATTGGTTCATTTAGCCAAATTAAGCATACCGCGCTTTCTTTGCATTTCTTAACCATTCATGCGTATTAATAAGCTAAACACTTGATGAATGCTCTGTGTCTGAAAAGCCTTTACTCAATGTATATATGTATATAATATAATACAGACGAATAGCCAAAGGTAACGGGGGCGCTTGCGCCCCATTTAACGCTGTAGTGAAGATATTGTAGCCCATTTTATGAAGTGACTGTACAGATATAGACTATTTCGACAACGCTCGCTGATACTAGCCACTCGCGTGTCGTCGGTGCAACACATTTTCGTACATTGTATTGCCGGCTAAGCCGGAGCTCGGTGCTACTCTGTTTGTTCGATGCTCTTCCTCACAATCTTGTCTTCCTTATTTTTGCGTGTTTAATTATTGTCGTATAATTTCTTACTTGCCCATCACTGATTAAGCAAATAGTGACTGCGAACCCGCTTTCTGCACCGTGCCTTATTTCTAATGCAAGAAGAAAACGCGAACTTGCCTAACCTGATTACGCGAACATGTTTGCGCACGACCGCTCTGGTCCTTCTCGTCGCGCAGGGCCTTTACGACATCGCCGTCTCCGGAACTGGGCCCTTCTAAAGTTCTCGTTGGCGCTCTCATCGTAGCGAGTCAGCAGGGCGATGAAAGTGCTCGCACGGAGAACGCAATCTTATTCCCTTCTTTTTTCGCTGTTCTTTTTCTTGCATGCAAGAGTGTTAGGGAGACCCTTACCATTTGCACTTTCCCAAGGTGGGTTGCAAGCCTGATGGCCTCCCCTACGCACCACTTGCCGCATGCTTGCGTGCTGACGTTCTCGTCTTGGTTTTACATCCTCGATAATGAGGTACGTTGAGGAGTCACAGTACCGGCGGTGTGTTTCCTTGAAAACCGCTCTTTACAATATATATACTACTGAGATGTGCACGGTAGAGACGTGAGAGAGCCCTTTCGTAAAGAAGTAAGGCATAGTTGACTTGATTTGTAGATTCTTGTTCACTCTCTTTACGCTAGCGCTCGCTTTCAGGACTACCTGAACAATGAAATTCGTATGTACGCGCATGATTGGATTTTTGTTGCACACTGGACAGGCATTTCATTTACGTAACAGGCGGCCGTATAACGTATTCCAATCTCCTGACGTCAAAATTGCGTAACCACCGACGCAAGCATCGGGTGGTCACCCGCAGGGTTGTCTGAACAGACCAATCAAACGCCCTCCTCGTTTATAGCAGGTCACTTTTGTTTGCTTGAAAAACGAATAACATTGCCTACACAGAGCGGCTTGTCTTATCCAATTGGCTCACAAGAGGCGAGGGGCACGCTCAAGTTGAGAGGGATTCGATAGGGCCGAGCCACTGCACTGAAAATCGATAACTGGATGAAGAGGGTGGTGCTGGCGTCTGCGATTGGTCCGCTTTCCCTTACTTAGCTTGCGGTGGCTCGTCCACAATCGCGGTGGCATGCAACGGAAGCTTAAGAATGATGCTAAAACGGATCCTCAGGAAAGAAGAGCTGGCAGAAAGAGATCGTAAACATGGCGAAAGTGCTCGAAAACGTTACACGGCCACGCAAAATGTTTTACTACACGCAAAAAAACCCATGCTCTCCGACAGGTGCCAGAAGCCAGTGCCTGAGCGATCGGCGGCAGCCATCTTTTATTCCTTTCAGAACGGGGCAGCCTGCGGCTATTTAGAAGAAAATTCAGTTTTGTTCGGCATATTAATGCATCTGTATCGCGTAAACGTCACTTTGACGCGGTGAGGTTTTGCAGTTTTGTGACGTAGAGTGATAGGCAGGTGACGTGGGCGCATCCCGAAAACTTTTGACCAGTAGCCGAGGGCTAATGGCCAAGAGGCGTCGAATCAGAAATAACGTTTTTTTTTCTTTTGTTTGGTCAAATCGTGCATAATCCGTGTGTACACGTTATATCAGATGGGGAGCTATCGCGGTTTTCGTGACGTCGCGTGACAGACAGGTGAAATGGGGCTGATCCAGAAAAGTTTTCGACCAATCGCGGAGGGCTGATTGCAGAATTGGAATAGAAAAGTTTGGAATAGTTTTACGTTATAGCGCCCAGGGATGCATATAGGTTTCTTCTGGGCTATTTAATATATGCTTATATTTACATTTTTGCAGACTTATTTAATTATAATTAGTATGTTTGTGCGAAGAGTTCAGTTCGTGCAACCTGGCGCGCCTTATATTTGGAGTGTTCTACGCTGTTCAAGCGAGCTTGCGTGCCAGGTGACGAAGCTGCCTTGCAGCCTCTGTCCTGGAAAAAGGAATGGGTACGCTGTGTTGTTCTTGATGGGCCTCTCGGGCAGCTTTGTCTGCTTGATCATTTCCACTGATCCCCCTATGGCCCACCCACCCGGGCTACACCGACGTGACGCATCGCTTCTATACCGGCTGTAGTTGGGAGACGCTTTCACGAAGACATACACTACTTTGATTGGAATAACCGACAGTGCTGCATGTGATGTCTGCGCGGCAAAGAGAACGTCGAACATTTATTGTGCCACTGTCATCGATTTCAGTCGGAAAGACAAGCATTATCTATCGCATTGCGACGACTGGACGATCGGTCGTTGTCCGTGCAGGTGCTACTTGAAGGCTGTCCCCATCGCTCGTCGTCTCACAATGCTGTAAAGGCACTTTTGTTTTTCTTGATAGCGACTGGCCTATCTGAACGCCTTTGACTTGCTCAGGCACTCCGCGGGCGTGCGCGAGCTCACCGCGGCTTTCCTCCGTCTCCCCTCCCTACCTCTCTATTTCATCTTTCTATTCCCCCTCTACCGTCCCCCGGAGTAGGGTAGCCAACCATCCGCATTTCTTGATAACAACCCTGCCTTCTCTCCTTATTTCCTCTTTCTCCTATTTGTGTGTTTGTGTGTGTGTGGGGTATATGCGCGAGTGTTACATAATCGTGTCTTGGTACAGCCGTCTCTTATGTAGCCCACATTTGTATTACTGCAGTTATTGCTAAACATATAACATAGGCGTCTGCGCGTATTTCGAAAGGAGCGAATAAAGTACAGTTTGTTGAGCTGCTAATCGGGAGGCTGATGAGCTGCTATTAGAGAAGGCTCAGTTCTCTTGCTGGCGTACTCATTTGGCTATATGTTCTATCAGCGCGCTTTTGTCATCTAACAAACCATTTTAACCCAAGCCTGCGTTGTGCGCGATCATAGAACGAACTCGTGTGCAGCCGAAGGGGTGCCATATAAGGGAGAAAAGGAAAGGCACGGGCAAATGGGGACGGGCCGCTCAGTAGTGGTTTCCGTTGTCTACGCGCACTATTAGACAGCTTTAGAATAGCGTTTGCAACTAAACGTAAACTCATTACGTACGTAAAGAAATGGCATCGTCCTCATTGCGCATGCTCCGAGCGTTATTGGGTTTCTGTGGTTTAAGTGCCCTATGATAACGTACGTTATTTTGCGAGTTTAACGTTCGTAATGTTTACGAACTCTAAAGATAATAGTGCTGTCGATTATGGCGGCACCTATGGCTCCCGCTTCAGCGTGAATTCTCGTGATGGCTACGCTGTCGCTCGCGTTGATCACCAATGACTATTTTAAGGAGCTCTCGCTTTCTCTAAACCCACCTGAAAGATTAGTTACGTGCGCATAGCGCGTCCATTTTCTGAGATCGTTCGGCGTAGGCCTAACGAGACGCATCCGCATGAGCAGGATGGTTGCTAATGGATTGTCTTGGCGTGACTACGTTTGGCACGAGGCATCAGACGGCGCCCTGTTTTATAATGTCTTCTTTACGTTTGCATTTCTGTACGGTAAACTAAAAGACTTGAAAGGACGCGCACCGTACCGTCCCGCAAAGGTGCTTACGTTTAACGTACGTAAGGCGACAAATGCTATTCTAAAACTGTCTATTGGCGCTTCTTCATCAGCGCTTGCCTTGGTTGTCTTGGCCACCGAAACAGCAGCGTGAATGAGCTCGGAATTCTTCGTGCAGATCATGCATTCGTTAATTTGACAGCCTTTCTTGTTTGGTGCTAAGTAGAGGAACGTTGACTCAAACACAATTCCGATGAGATGCTCGCACATATCTGCGTCGGCCCGCGATATAGTACCCAAAGACAAGTGGTGTGCAGAGTACTGGACCAGCTGGACAATCGTCCACTATCAGAACTCAAAGCTTTAGAACAGTACTCTCGAAGAACATCCGCGCTGAAAGCCTTACTCGCGTTACGAAGGTTCCGGCGGTCTAAGGGGCTTCACGATAGACATTAAGAACGCCGCCCCCTACCGCTTTATACTGTACGCGGTTTGTTCCGTGCTCGTCTCTCTTTCTCTCAATCTCCCCCTTGCGCTCCCTCTCTCTTTTTTGCAGCGTAGCCAACCGGAACTACCTCTGGTTAACCTCGCTGCCTGTTTAGGCATCCTTCTATATATATATATATATATATATATATATATATATATGCGGATATTCGTCCATCACCGACACTTAGTTTCTACCGCTGCTGACGTGCCATTTTTTTTTTGTCTTGCCCTTTATGCGTGTCGATTAGCAATGCTCGGACTTCTAGCATAAAATTATCACATGACCAGTACTTCTTGAATATATTATACGTGCATTACCCGGCGGCCGCCAGTGTCATTTTGATTGAACGATGTAGAAGTAGAAGGGTTAAGGTTGGGGCTAGTTGGCTGCATACGTGTTCAGTTGAAACGCGCTACTGAGTAACTGGAACGCACGGAAAGGGGCACACATGGCAATGAATAAGAGCGAACTGACAACTCTTTATCCTACTCAGCCAGCAAGCATATAAATGCACTGGTATCAGCATGGCAAAGCAAGACACGTGGAAAAAAAAACAGAATAAAGATTAAGTGGCAATCGTGCTGTAAATGCAAGAGAAATGCGTTACTATTGCGTTGCACCTCTTTGAGGGCCGGGATTTGTGATTTCCATCGCGCTCGCCATATTTCAAAGTTTTCTTCAAGAGATCACTCGACACGTCCTGCCTCTTCAAGGAGCGAAGTGCAACTGAAGGTGGACCTGGGCAGACCACCGTCTGGTGCACTGCATCAATGTATATATAAGCTATCTTGCCCCTGTCTACCTCTACCACGTGACCGGTTTCCCGCACTTCACAAACAGAAACATTTCTCCACTTTGAAGCTCCTATTGCTAACGCATAAAAAAAAAAGCCGAACGTAATTGTGTAATGGCGGACGCAATGAGTCCAACGTCTTTAGCCTCGGGAGGCTGCAAAACATTTCCTGACTTCAGTATATAATGCTCTTCCGTGAATGACGTAATTGGCCTCGACTGTTCTTGTTTGTTCTCGCATTTTCCTCCCGCCAGGCTGAAGCATACAGAGCTCTTCTCAGTTTTCCAAAGGCAGACTAAATTGTATCTGTATTTGCGATGTTTTCTTAAAATCCCAAACTATTATGATGCTAATAGCGTGATGTATCTGATCTACCTAACTTAGTAGTCATTTTTTTCTAAGCATTTTGAGAGGAAAAACAAGCTATTTGTTCTTGCTGGTTTGTGGACCTTCTATCCTTTTCTCTCTTTATTTATTATTGTATTATTTTGAATCCTCTTGCTGTTTCAGGTATTTTTTACGCTCGTTCACATTACACTTTCTTGACAGATAGCTGTTTTAGTTCTTTTTTCCTGCATGTCTAGCGAACCTGATAGCTTCTTCTTTCCTTCCCTTCTCAGCGTATTCTTTGCTTTCTCTCTATTCTTTCCTTTACTGTGCTACTAAATTTATAGCTGCCTCCCCTCCCCCCTCCCTGCAACATGCGTCCGCAAATATTCGCTTAAGCGGCGAGACATAACAAATCTAAGTTAGCGGTACTTTACCCTAAGGCAAAATGCTATCCGCTTATGATGGCGGCTGGCGACGTTTGCTCGACAGTAACCACGAACCGCTTGCCTTATCACGCTTTTCCTCCAACCTGACGTCGTCGCAGCATTGCCAGCGCGTCTTGGTGTACACTTTGCTATTTGACCAACATTGTATGCTGGTCAAATAGCAAAGTGCACGTACGATAATATCTAGAAGTGTACTAGTACGCTGATCAGGCGGGCATGGTGTAGCGTTCCGCAAATTATCGAGCAGGAGCCAAAAAAAAAAAAAAGAAAACAGATGTGGAACATCGACGGTTAAACCCCCGACTTCGGCCGTCGCCGTTGCTGTATGAGAGGAAAGCCGATGTGATTAGCCGGTGACCTGTATTGAAACGACAACGAGTGAGCACGAGGTACAATTTGTGACATTCGTGGAGTGGCAGAAGATAACGACATCCTTCGCCTGCTTCTTCTTTTCCATGTTTCCGCCTCCGAAGTTACGTTTCTGTTTTCTTTCTGTACTTTGCATTCTTTTATTTATTGCGACACAACGTCGCAGCAGTTCGTATTACTTACGGGCCTCGACCCTGAAAGTCACTGGCTCGCGTTACCATGGCAGCTTGGATGGCGCATTCGTCATTCGAACGTCTCGAGTATCCGTATTCGGTCCATGTCTTCAGCGCTGCCCCCTCCCCAAGAAAAGAAAGGAGAAAGAAAAACACTGCGGCCTTACGTTATTTACGTTATTTTTATTCGCTTTCGGTAGAAAAGCAACGGCTTAAGTGCGTGGCGGGTGCGTAACCCGATGTTCCGTTCTTTTCTTTGTTCTCCGGAGACCCGAATGCTCGGGGACATAGTGGCTTTTCATGTTGTTTCCTTTACTCACCTGTATGTTACATACGTGAAAGGAGGTGGAGGAGGAATAAACTTTTATTTTGGAAACAGTATTCCGGGGTAAGCCCCGCTTCTACTCTCGGTGGGAGGTCTCCTCATTCCAGGAACCCTCTGGCCTTCGCTGCCTCCTTGGCCCTGGCGACGAGGCGTCGTTGTTGTTCCACGTCCTCGGAGACGAGCTTGGCCTCCGACGTTTCTATGAGGTCTTCGCTTTGTCTGGCGTTGCAACACTCTATCGGTGAAGGCAATGCGTCTTTGTCTAGATGCCATGGACCATCGATGATCGGTGCACTAAGGTGTCCGGTACGCCACACATTGGGCAGTGGTATCCTTGTAGCGTTGGGTACAGTCTATGGATGATGATTCCGTGGATATAAGTATTACTTTGCAGTCTTCTGAAAGTAGTGCTTTCTTCTTTGTTGAGCTTTGGGTGAGGTGGTGGGTACACCCTGGGTTCCAGCCTGTGATGTTGAAGGATCCCTGAGTACGTGAAGGGTACGGTCTCTGCCTCCGCTGACGCAGACCGGGCGCCTCGAGAGTAGGAAGGGTTGGCCCGGCAAGTGTGGCCTCGGGCCGCAGCATGTGCCGCTTCGTTCCCCTCCAGCCCCTCGTGCCCAGGAACCCATGTCACGCCGGTGTAGGGGATCGGAGTACTGCGGTGCTTCAATATCTTCAGTGCTTCTGTCGACACGCGACCCTTAGCGTAGTTCCTGACGGCTGCTTGAGAATCGGAGAAGATGACAGCTGCGTCCATGCACGTAGTAGTTGCTAGGGCGATCGCCGTCTCTTCTGCAGTCTCGGGGTTTTGTGCACAGACTGTGGCAGACGCTAGCTCTCTGCCCTGAGAATCTACGATGCTCAGGGCGTAAGCGTTTCTTTGCGGGTATTTGGCTGCGTCGGTGTATCTGGCGTCCGGATCACATACGTGAAACAATTTTGTTTTTCACATACGTGAAAAACAAAATTTTTGTTTAACTACCATGGATGACGCTGAGGGCAGCATCCCTATTTACGTGAACAAAGCAACATACTCCTCGTGTTTGTTGTGGTAAAAGCCGCTTTTCTCGGCCTCAAAACAAACATAAGGACGCAATATGTACGTGAGGGGAGTTGCAATGTTGACGCAGCAACTTGGACTTTGACGACATCTCAATGTAGTCGAAACAAGCATCATGGCCGCTTTTCGTCTTTTTTTTTTTTGACAGCGGAATATTACGCAAGGGGTCTTACGTGGCTATTATATTTATTGTGCTCACTTATTTTTTATCGCCGTCCTTCTTCGACCACCTTTCCAAGACGGAAACCGGAGTACAGAACTGCACACAAATATTGCATACTGTTAATCATAAATTCACCGTCACACACACAAGGTGAATGAAGAATCAGTTGAAAGAGTGGAATGACTCATGCATTCAAGTTTTATTTTTTATTTTTATTTGTTTGTTTGCGTGATTTGCTGACATTGCATTCTGAACACATTTGTTTGCATACTGTGTCCCCAATAAAGTCACCATATGAAAGGCGAAACTTTTTGAACGAAAGTTTTATGAGCCAAATGCCGTTTTGGCCGATGTGCTTTCACTGTGCTGTTGATTTTGACAAGTAAAAAATCTTCGGGATTGTTTGTTCCACTAACGCGTTTCGTTTATCCGTTTCTCATACCGGTGTGGTCCCTTGTCCAGTTGCTGGCGGAGGCCGGTTTCGCTGGACTACTGCACTTTTTTCCATTACGCCTTAGGCAGCTTAAATTTGGCTTGCGCGCATAAAGCGACCCCTCAAAATGCAGAAATATAAAAAAAATGTCCGAGTGGCGGTTGAGCTTTGTAAATGCTAAGGCCTCGCAATACCATGAAGTTCGCGCTATTTTGTGCCACTTCCGTCCTACAGCCTTGAATTTTCCTTATTTCTGATCCATGTCACACTCCCAGCGCTAGATGTTTCGTGATCGTGTTTGTCGCATCCATTGTTAAAATTTAAGACATATTTAACATTGACATATATCCTAGGGGAAAAACAGAAAAACGCCTGACCACAAAGGGCCACATTTATTGCGGGAGAAATAACGCGGGTGTACTTGGCAATTTGGAGACAATGATTACTTGCTGTCTACTACAACATCCATGCAAAGGTACGTTTGCGATAGCCCCCACTTTCCCGACTCATGCCACGCTTCACCATAGCGGGACCGAGAAGAGTATTTTCAGTGCATCAAGCTAATTGTAAAAAAAGAAAAGTTCAAGTTCAAGTTAAGTTAGAGGTAAAATTAAAGGTAAACTGCAATATTGAAGGTAAACACTATTGTAAGCGCATTTTGAAGTTTATTACCGAAGCTTTTGCAGTTGATTAAGCTTTGTGGACTGATATGCTCCGGCCAAGGGGTGAACACTTGTCTAGCGCTCTTATTACTTTCCTCTAAGCTAGACCTAATTGAGTTTTTCTATAATCTACTTGCAGTTTATTTTTTACTGATGTCAGAGAGAGATATATCTTATTGGATGGAAAGGAAGTGTTGTGCACTAATTTGCATTTATTATATGTCCTCAATAAAGTCACTAGATGAAATAACGTTAAATTTTAGTATGTGGCATTGATAAACCGGCCGGGATAGGAATATAAAAAAAAACTGCTTACTACTTTGTCTAACCTTACCGGAGAACTTTACACAGCCCGACGGTGGTAAAACTTGAAGCAGACGTCATAACTGTATGTGTTGTTCGCTCGTTTTACCAGTGTTGGGCTAACGTGCAAAAGAGACAGAGAGAAGGGAAGAAGGAAAGGCAGGGCGGTTAACCAGACTGAGTCCAATTTGCTACCCTACACATGGGAAGGGGAATGGGGAGTGAAAGAGACAGAGAGAATCATTGTATTTCATTTATGCACTTCGGTGTACTCCTGCCCTACTTGAAATGACACTACCAAGCACTATCACGTTGCGTCTCCAAGGGAGCTGAAAGAGAAGTGGGAACTTCTGCCTGTATTATTTTGTGCCGTTATCAGTATGGAGCCTAACCCCTTGCTGATCCAAGCCATCACCTTACTGAAACTTTAACGCAAAAAGTGCTCTAAGAGTGGCGGTGAAAGCACTCTCAGAGCGTGAGTATTTGTTCCACCTGACCGAAGCTAGATGCCGCCAGACGCATTTCTCCATATTCTCGTTTGTAGACCGAGGACAATGTAGTGCAGATAATTATATTTTAAAGCGATATCATTACGGGCTCCGTGTCGCAGAAAATCCGGTGTCGGCGTAAGCATCGGCGCCGGCGTCCGCGCCCGAGGAAATCATCCCGAGCCATCCCCAGCCCCTCCGCGTGGTGCATAGGCGTTGCTGAACTAATTGAATTTCTGAAAGCAAAATGCGTCAGAAAATTTGTAAAGTACAAATCACGCACAACCTGCAGGCACGATAGCGTCAGACTGTAATCTGAATATACGAGACAACGTAACTGTGTCACGCGGAAACTCAAGCACGAACCCCTTCTAACAAGATATTCCAGCTGTTTGAGGTCTCCCTAAACATAGGAGCGGCATGGCCCGCTCGTTTCTTTCCAACCCAACCAAAGCAGATCCAGAAAGCTCGCCATCGCGCATAGCGTTCGCCGCCAGCGTTTCTAGAAATACGTTACGTTTACGTAAGCTGGAGTTGCCGAGAAGCGTGAAAATCAGTCACGAAGCTTTGAATGCTATCGCGTTCGACTCTTAAAAACAAAGCTATCCCAATTTCTTTTTTCAGAATGGTACCGCAACTTTCAGGCATAGTCCGGCTTCTTTCATGTTTACGTCCTTTCCATGCTTCTATCTATGCATTCTCAAGTTCAGTGAATGACGTAGCTTGATCCTCGTACTGTTTGCTTTTCTTTTTCTTTCTTTTTTTTCGATCAGTTTCTAAAGGTAGTTCAAACGAAATCATACCAGATACATTGTCTTCTCACGCTTGTGTTACGAGCGTGTCATTCGAAACAAGTTGTTTTCGAACATATCGCAACAATCTAATTGAAAACAAATGTTTTCCAACATAACTTTTTATGTGCTCGTCAGGAAAACAGATAGTGCGTAATTTTTTACGCTCCTACAGTCTAGTCACAGTTGGTGAGTGGCCGAGGACATCCATAATGTTCCTGAAACTGTTAGCAGTGCTGTGTATTCACCTTCACAATGTAGGATTAGGGACGAATTTCTGGAAAATATAGACGACATCGTCATTTCGCATGAAAACCTGTTCCTGTCTGGCTCAAATTTTGTGATTTACGGCCCAACTTATTTCTTGTTTCTTTTACGTTCATTTTCCCCCGTCCAGTGCTCATTTTTCTAATGCCCCTGCTCGTTAAGGACTAAGCGCTGGAGGAAAATAAATGTAATCATGGACGACTACAGACCATTGGGGAGACAGGTAGAAAATGGCTTATAGCGTCATCTGTAGCAGCCTCGAATACGAAGAGAAAATAAACAGAGCAGCTGGGGATGGTCGGCGCTCCGGCTTCAGCTGGTCGTCTTTTCCTCTGGAGCTTTGCTGCCACACGCTGCGTGTATTTGTTAATACGAGGAACGCATGGGTTAAATGGCCCATTTCTCCATCAGGGATTTAGTGGGCGCAATGAAGCAACAAAAAACAAACGAACGAATAGCGGTCTGGAGAGCGCTGGTTCTTTCGCATGAGGGAAGTCGACAGCCCGAAATAAGTGAAGGTGGGCTTGCGGTGGCTGGCTCGTTGGTATTCACTGCCGCATGGAATCCTTTTGAAGGGGATAGCCGAGTCTCCTGCTACTACAGCCTACGTAGTTTGAAGGCTTTCCTTGCGCGGTGCACCGTTGTATTTGATTACTTTCTTTTTTCTGCGTGGCCTAAAAGATGTGCGGGGAAAGGAAGCGTATGAGTGCTTGCGTTGGCTGCCAAAGAGGGCAGTGAAAACTGGAAACGCCTGTGTTCCCTCTTCTTTGGACTGAGAACTTGTCACATTTCTCTTCTGCTGTCATTTCTGGGGTTTATTGCTGTGAGGTATTTATAATTTGCGTCAGACTGCCGTGCGTAAAATCATAATGCTTCGCTCGACTTCGCCAAACTTTAGAGAAAGAGTAACAGAGAGTCCGTACGTCCGTCCCTCCGTCCGTCTGCCGGTCTGTCTCGACCTTGTTGCATTCCACACTTCCTTACTTTCATGCACGACATTTTACTGGATACAGGTGTGCTCATTAATTCGTAAGCATTCCTTGGCGTGTACCTCAGCAAAATCTGTCGTCACCTGACGACTTATATCTGCAAAATAAATGCATAATTGGTCAAGTTAACACATGAAATAGCTATAATAGTTTAATTGGTTGCGTTGGGAAAAAATTATTCTACTGAGATTCGAACCATGGGTCGCAGCGTGACAGGAAAATGTCAGTGTGAGACACATTACATTGAGGGGAGTGAAAGTTGATTTGGCCGCCGTTTACACCACACCCTGTTGAATTCAAAAGGACATTAGGAAGTTTCTTTCCATTTCCTTAGTTTCCCAGAGTCTTACAGTAATGCCTAAGCATTCTTCGTCGAGTACTCCAGCAATTATGTCCGTCCCGTGACGCCTTGTATCCACAAAATGAATGAATAATTGGTCAAGTTGGCACATCTAATCGTTATAATGCTGTCATAGTAGATGTTTGGTAGCGTTAGAAAAAAAAATGCAACGGTGACGTCACCATCGCCGCGTGAAGGTCGTAACAAAAAAGGAAAAGAATGCGTTGTAGAATGGGACAAAATCCGCTTGCGACGGCATTTTGGTTAAGGTCACACAATATATCTGCAAAATAAATGTATACTTGGTCAAGTTAACACATGAAATCGTTATAGTAGCGTAAAACATGATTGGCAGCGACGGGTAAACATGCATAAGCTAGCTAAAAAACTAAGCAAAAGCGAAATAGCAACCGAGCCAAACAATGCTTGCGCATTAGTAGACAATTATCAAAATTTCTGTAGCACTTTGTGAATCGAGTTTTCATTGGTCTTTGAGCGCTTCGCTGTCTAGGGCTGGCTCTGGCTGTTTGAAAAGCCTGTCTTCACACCCTTCGATTCCATCAGAAACGCTTATCATTAACAGGCCATCCTTAAGTTTCTCCACACCATTAGTTGACTCTCTTTGCGCTCATGCCATTTTTTTCTTGCATTTAAGGTCAACGACTAACACCGTCCGTTTTATACACCGCTCCCGTTTCCCCCCTTTGTAGCAGTAGAAGACGGCAGTTTTAATGCGTTGGCATCCATAAGGCACTTCATGCCCTTCCTGGGGGCTGTCTATCCATGTATGTTTGTCTCGAACCGTTATTCCGCCCACCTGGATCGCTGGATAGCCTATGGTTGAATGGGTAGCGCATCGGGCTGTTGTGCTTCGTCGGGCCAGATTGAGTGGCTGAGTACGTGGAAAGTGTACGTACAGATCGCTCTTAAACGAGCTTCCTTCACGCTACCATTGGTCACTGCAGATGCGCGACTGGGTAGGCACCGTCGTTCAATGAAACTATTTAACTCCCACTCAGAGCATTGGCAAGTGCCAGTAGGTGTGTGCCGCTCTGCAATGAACGCATTTGAGGTCAACTAGAGTGACTAGGTATTTTCCACTGGGAATGTGCTGCACTGGATGACGAAAAATATCCTTGAAACTTTAGCGACACGGAAAGGATTCAAACCCTCGTCGCAAGGTTCGAGGGCAGCAACTCGATGCTTTATAGCAGGTCGCCATAAATGCACTCGGTATGTGCGACTTTTCAATGAACGTCGTTCACCCGCCGAAGCGTTAGCGATATGTGGCATGAACGTTCTGGGTACGCGTAGCTCTTTATTGATCCTCTCGCCAGCTTGGGTCACTGAGTATGTGCCACTGAGTGTGCGGTCAAGCGAGAGTAAAATTCTCAGCGTTCGCAGGCACCGGCGCGCCACGCTTCCTCCTCCCAGAGGTAAAGCGCGGACTTCTCTGTAGCGCCACTAGATGGCACAGTGTGTCCAAAAAATAAAAAATAAAAAAGAGCGTGAGAGAGGATCCCGATTTCTGCATTACGCGTTTCTCAGTTTCCTCGCCGCCCTCTCTCTATTTTCTTTTTCTATTGCTGCTTTCCCATCCCCCAAAGTAGGGTGGCCAACCAGACGCATTTCTGGTGAACATTCCTGCCTTCTCTCTTTATTTCTTGCCGTGTTATGTGCTCTCTATCTCTTCTCCCCATCTTTCATCCCCCCCATCCCGCTCCCATGTGTAGGGTAGCAAACAGGTACGGCTAAACTGGTTAACCTCCCTGCCTTCCTTCTCCACTTTTTTCTTCCTTACTCCTCCTCCTTTCAGCGTTCGCACGCACGCACGCAGGTAATCAATCAATCAATCAATCAATCAATCAATCAATCAATCAATCAATCAATCAATCGCACTGGCGCGCCATGCATTCCGACGCCATGCGTAGGCTTCGTGGCGGCCCCATTAGATGGTGTCAAGTGTTCTTAGGAAAGCGCGAAAGCGGTGTCCTTCTGAAGCATACGCCTCCTAAGTAGCTCGTTTCGAAGGTGACAATGCATTGTCTATCTCTATAGTACCTATAATCTCTATATTGATTCAATGCTGACGCATTACCGTCGACAGTCATCGTGTGATGAGTTCTGCCAATATTTCCCTATTGTAATTCGCCGTTTCAGTTACGTGATTATTTCGTGGATTTGAAATTTGAAATTCTTGGCGGCTTCCAGTCTAAATAGACAAGTTTGATCCCGATACAGGCTATATCAACACCGGGTGGCACAATTATACATACGTGGAAAACTGACAAAAAAAATAGTCACCTCTTGGCGTGTTCATTTCTCTATTTCAGTGACTTCAGCAATGTATTTCGCAAAACAGCCTAATAAAGCGATTTCTTGAAACAACAACAACAATAACTACGATTACGAACTGCGACACATTCCTTAGTTTATCATTCACGTGAGCGCGCACCTTCGGAATTTGTCTTTCCTGCAGGCATCAGAGACATACGTGAAGGCGAAGCTACCTGAAGCACCATCTCTATGCAAATACAGCACGATAACTTTGAAGCTAACTTGATAGCTAACTGATAGCTCTGTTTACGTCCCACTATTTTTCTTATAGGTTCAGCACTGTCAATCTGGAATAATGCCGGTGCTACTCAGAAACTGCGAACAAGTTATCAAGGAAGCTTTGGAAACCGTCTTCTCGGCACTAATTTTATTTAGCGCTTCTGCCAGCTGCCACAAACTTCCTGACCATGATGGTACAGCTTAGTTCAGAACTTCAAATATTCCACTATAAGAATGAAGAAACTGGGCAGCTTCTATGAGGGCTTTGTTCGGACGAGCTTTTTTTGCCTTAAAATACCAGTGGTTTCCTTACTGGCAAAATAAAGCCGCTTAGAAGAATAATCCTTTAAGTGCAGCCAGCAAAAAGCTTTCCGTTGCCGTTGCTTTAAAAAAATCAGTTTGGATCCTAGTTCTTAACAGGTGGGAAAGCAATTTCACAGTTTCAGTTTTCAGATAGCCACAATAATAATAAATTTAGCAAAGCATAGGCGCCGCTGCATAAATGTATCCTACGTCACTGAAGGACTCAAACGTTGACAGCGGCGCTGGCTGCAACTTATTGTTAAGATGTTTTAAATATAATTCTTTAGACATGTTCTTCTGTGGCATTACCCTTATCTTCGAAAACGGAGAGAGCCAAAAGTGTCTTCCTTAATTAAATTATGCGGTTTTACGTGACAAACCCATGATCCGAATATTAGGCACGCCGTTGTGGCGGACTCCGGAATGATGTGAACCACCTGGGGCTCTTTAACGTGCACCTAAATCTAAGTACACGGGTGTTTTGCATTTCGCTCCCATCAAAATGCGGCCTCCGTGGCCGGGACTCGATCTCACGACCTCGTGCTTAGCCGCCCAACACAACAGCCACTAAGCAACCGCGGCCGGTTGTCTACCTTAATATCTGCCGACTAATTTTCGCTATGAGTTATGTGATGCACACAGTATGAATCCTGGGTGATTTAGTTTAACAGTGTTTCCAGATATCGCTATTAGAGAGGGAGAATATATATATATATATATATCAGAAGCATATAGAAGGCTGGTACGTAAAACTACGCTAGGTAAAACTGTCACAGCTTCTTGTTTTGGACAAAAAATGTGAATTATTTGAACACAATTTCCTGCCCAATATCGTATTTACGTATTATTGTGCAACAGTTAAAATTCCTTCCTAAAGAATATCTAATGCAGTAAGGTAGCTGTAGGTAGATTAGGAATGTTGATATGTTGGACAATGGTAGCGGGTGTGCTAATTTCGAAAATTTTGAATAACGAATCGAATAGGGTCCTGTTTGATTCGTTATTAAAATTGAAAGACACTTCTCCCAAACCGAACAATTTTTGGAATAGCTTTTGAATATTTCAAAACAACGACTGTTAGCAATAAAAAAAAAAGATTGGAGCAAAATAACGGTAATGCTTATCCCCGCGGGCACACAACAACTTACCTAGTGGAGCAGGTTACGTCGCTGAGGTATACTTCACCGGCACTCTGTGATCGTTCTGCGCATTCAAAAAAGTCCTGTTTATGCGAACAAACAACACGTGTGTTTCTGATGCTTTAATTGTGCTTTTCATAAACAGCGCTTCGCAACGTGCAACATAGTGACAGAAATATTCTAAAGTTAGAAATACTAGCATATAAATATCGCTTTTTATTAATTGCGAAAACGGCTGTTCAGTATCCGAAAATTATTCAAAAATTTATCAATATTCGATTTGATTCGATTTGCTTTTGACAACGTTGGATTCGCATTAGATTTAGCCCCAAAAATTACTATGCGCACACTCCTAGAAGATGGCCACACGGAAATGATAAATATTAGACCCCTCTATTAGGAAAACACAATTTTGAAATTTATTTAAACAATACTATTTAGCCTACGAACGCGTTTATATTTATTGCTACCAACATTCACTACAGACAAAAAAGAAGGCTTGAAAACAGGGAACATGTATATTACTTTGCAAGTGAAGAAAAAATACAAATTTTCTGCGGAGATTCTCTTCAGTAAATGTGGCTGATGCTGTCTTTTGTTTTATCATTCTTCTTTGTTGTTTATTTTTGTTTCACGGATGTCCCTCACACTAGTGTCCGCACAACATTAGGTTTTCTGCAACAAAACACGCAAAAATATCG
Source organism: Dermacentor variabilis (assembly GCF_050947875.1). NCBI lineage: Eukaryota > Metazoa > Arthropoda > Arachnida > Ixodida > Ixodidae > Dermacentor > Dermacentor variabilis. Next base: position 61,388,445 of record NC_134571.1, on the reverse strand, counting down.
TATTTTTTCTCGCGCCGAACATCAATATTTTGACAACGCACGTTGCCCTATTTCTGTGCCTGGCTCCCGCCGCCCCTGTTAGCAGCTTTTGCGATTGTCATTCGACCTTGCCGAGCCACCGCAGCAGCATTGAGGTTTCCCAAGAATTTCCAGCAAGTCTGTTGTTGTTCGCCGGCTCTCGGCACTCTGATAGAACGTGATTGAAGACGCCCTCCCCTTCCCTCTGCCTCCTCCCCACTCCCCTACCCCCATCCCTTCTATTGCCGTGTCGGTGGCCACCTCCACTCGATGTCAGTTTTGTTTTCCGAAGCCGTCGGGAGTAATTGGGTTTCGGAATCCATTTGTCATCGGGATAAACCCCACGTGGTCTTTTATAAAAACATAAACACTGTAACCTGCCAAGAGAGATGAACGCGGTCGTGTGAGTGGTTTCTCGGCTAGCGTAGATCACATTTCTGTACATTTAGGTCTTGCTATTGGTACGTATTTTTGCTTTGAGGTGCAGAACGGTCAAGCAAGCTTGCAGCGTCCCCTTTGTTGCATGAGGGTCAGTGGAGCACCGGCCCGTTGGACCTGGTTTTATTTGTGGAGCTCGTAAACGAAACGAAACCAATTTCCCGTCCTGTTGCCGGGAGTTATCGTTAGCTTACATGCGGTTTTTCAAGGCTTTTGGTGTCTGGAACCATAGCTAGTTGATGGCGAGTGATAGCGAAAGAAACTAGCTTGAGCAAAAAAAAGAAAAGAAAAAGAAACATAAAGCGAACGAACAAATTTATGTGTAAACAGTGCTGGGCCACTGCGACTGTCAGGAATGGACGCGGTGTTGAGAAAACAGAAATGAGGTCGTTGTTTTGGTGGTGTTGTTAATAGACCGAACCAATGCCGAATATTGTAAAACGGAGGAAACGGCCTATATTGGCCTACCATACTTGTGATGCCGCCTCCGGGAAAGGAACCACTTGACCCGACCTGAGTGTTTGCTGGTCGCCGATAGAGTTAGGTCGCACTTGATTGTTAGTCAAAGCCTTATATGTGACCGCCTGACGCTGTTTCTATTTCTTATTAGAATTGTGGTCCTGATGATTACCTTTTCTACATTCTTGATTTTAATCTTTAAGAGTAGCCATCGGAACCCGATGCTGTAGAACTTCGTTAATGTTTTACTAATGTTTTCTGCAGCTGTTTTCCTGGCGTCCTTCTAGAACAAAAAAAAATCTGCGTTTAAGTATAGTAGTGCTGAAGACGCAAACGTACAAACAGAAAATTTTCGGGGCTCGTGTTTCGCATAATTTGTTGTACACCAATAAACAAGATCAGTTTGTTACTTCTGTACTTATCCGTGCCTTCATCGCTTTCTATTTGGTTAGTTTATTTTCCTACATCAGGTGGTGGGAGCGGGTGAGGGTGTCTATACGTATTTACTTCGCAGCCAGTCACATTCTTTACGGCATCGTAATTCACACGCTGAAGAAGCGCATCGTGTTGCCGTCTTAGCGTCTGCTCGCAGCCTTCATTCGCATCTCGGATCTCGATGCGAGCGCGGAGGGGACTGGCGCTGGCGTAACTAAGTGACAGGTGACTTGCGCTTTCTTGCTATTTCAAACGAGAGGTTAAAAGGCGCGCATAAGCGCCGCATAGCGAAAAGCATAGCTTTTCCAAGAAATCTGTAAAGTATTGGCATTTCCACTGATAATGAAGGATGTCCGCAAGTATCGCAGGTATTCATTATGTGTCCGCGGATAAAGGAGGCAGCGACGCGCGCGTGGACTGCCCATCAATGACCCGGGCGGTCATGAGTGGACGCGCTGAGATCGCGGGCCGCGCGTTATTCATTGCACCGCTGTTTAGGCATTTTCCAGACGTACTTTATTGAACAAGCCGCCAGCGACATCCAAAGTGAGCATTTACGTTGTGGGAAGGGAAAACAGTTTAGTTTATGTTTCCTTAAGTTGAAAGGAAAGATTACGCTTGCAGCGGGTGTGGCTTATGCTTCGTCGTTTCGCTTTATTGCTCGTCTCGCTGAGTGCGTTCCAGCATTTTTGGTGCGTGCCGACTGACATTTCGGCATCAAAAGTTGATGCCCCGTGGATCTACGAACCGCCACCGATTCCTTCGCCGCGTTTTTTGTCTTTGCGATATACACTTTCTTACATTCATTTCATTCTTGTCCGTAGTTCGCCGATACGTGAGTGTTAAAGCTTATTCGTTTTGGAATTCAATTGCGTCATAGAGTTGAAATAGGCAGTAAAAAAGGCCCACATTGTACTGCCTTCTAGGAGCCTCCAAACATTCAGTCATCATCATCATCAGCTTAAACATCCAATCATCAAACATCAAAGTTGTAGGAAAATGGCTTCGCGTGTCCGCAGATGTTTTTCGGGAACCTTTTCTCAGGACAGACCCATTCTGAGATGAGAATATTGCTGTAGCCCCCGAAGGACGGGTAACTTACAATGTAGTCTCATGCCTGTGTTGGTGGGTGCGTTTGTTGTGTTGTGTGCGCCTATATGTCAGTGAGTGCGCGTGCGTGTCCTGCACAAGTGTTTAAGTGGAAGCTTTCGCTCGGGGGATCCTATTTAAATACTGGTAAAAGGAGAATTCGTTTTTCTCAGCAACCACCATACCAAATTTGACGAAGTTTGTCGCATTTAAAAGAGAAACGTAAAATCTAGCGACTGCTGGTTTCCAGTTTGCGATTTATATTGCCAATTTTTTATTAAAGATTGGCAAAAATCGAAAATTTTCAGAAAACGAAACTATCAAGTTTACAACTCTCTAACTCAGCAAGGAAAAATGATATCACATTTCTGTGAATTGCATCTGATAGTACGTCTAAAGCGGACGAAATTGATATGTTAAAAATTATTCTAGAAAAATTTTATGATATGGAAATACAGCTTTTTCAGAACCCTTGTACACAACGTAACAAATTAATGTTAACAACAAATGAAGGATCTAATGGATACTGTTTACAGAACCGCGATATCTGTTCTTGATGCCGAGCTAATTATTTATAAACCTTGTGCGTCTATTCTTTTCGAACTTCCGAATTTTTGAAAATCCTTTTCAGAACATTCAGGGACTAAATCGAAATTCCGCTTCCAACAGTCACTAGAATTTGACTTTCTCTCTCAGATGCAACAAATTTCATTGAAATCGGTCCAGGGGTTACATCAGAACAGCGTTTTTGCGTTTTACATGTATTTGAATAGGCCGCGTCGGAGTTGGGCCCGAGCTAAAGCTTCCTCTTAACCTCGATTTTCTGGTGGTGTTCACCAACGTAGTAGTCTTCCATCGACAGAACAAAATGGCGATTCCATCCGCGCTTGATCGCATATTCCTGCAGTCAAGTGGAGGACTTTATCATTATTTTCACATTTGTCCTATTCTATACAGTGCAACACATTTGCCAGTCGTTTGACAAAGTCACTGCGTTTCTGACTACGACGTTGTGCATTACAAACGTGAAAAAGCTTTTATTTTTTCGCGCGTGAAACAGGAGGTAATTCTCACTCAAAACTGCCTGGTTTGACGCCAGTTTCACGCGTCGGTTAAGCCCTCTCTCAGAGATTCTTGCTATTGCGCTATAAAGGAAAGTAAAAATGTGGCATATATTAAGAAACAAAATTAGGCAGACGTCTTCAACCGTGTCGAGAGAGTCACACGTCATTTAAAACAAACACGTGTTGTCTTTTCTGCCCTCAGCATATCTTGCATTGCTGTGTACTCTCTTTGTTCACTTTTCATTGCTTTACAGTTTCTTAGCTGTTACAGGATAAATTTTTTTTGAGTAGCCTGTACAGGCATATTTCAATGTTTGATAATAAGCATGCACAATAAAGCAAAAGATAATAAAACAAGCTTAAACCCTCTAAACTGTTGGGTAATCAAGATCTGGTGGTAGTTAACCTACATTTATTTGTTTTGTAACTAAGAATAAGAAAAGGCTTGTGAAAAACCTCAGAGCAACCCTTTAACTCCTGGACATGATTTCTATCTTTATTTGTCTTATTTTATTTTCGATCCTTCTTCTTCTGCGATTTACTGCTTTACTGCTATTTCCGCTATTACTTTTACTTTCTTACGCAACCACTGCAGGCCCTGCGTGGATAAACATTGCATGCAACTACTCCAAACCAAACAGCGATCAAATCTCTACAACATCTTCCATCGCGCTGCACAGTTTTCTCTGTTGCCATGCGGAATGTTCCACGTTCCGGAAGAGCAGCATCCACTCGCTTCCATGCTCCGGCGCCACACGTAGCCATTGGTTATGGCCTGCTTTGCTTTGCCCACCGTTGCGTATCCGTCGGCGTCAATGCAAGAGGCGCTTGCACAGACAAACGTGAAAAAAACAAAACAAATAAACGTGATAGAAAGAGAGAAAAAAGGAGATCCATGATTCAGGCATTCGTTTTGCACAGGTTTGTGCGGGTGCTTGGCTGCGTCTTTTTTTGTTAGATAACGGTACTCGGTGCTGGGGGATGATCGGCTGGTTGACTTTGCTGGTTGCGTCCTACGTTATTGCGAATCTTGCCGCTGTCATCGCATTCGTTTGGTTTCATAGTCTGGAGAACACGAGAACGTCAGGCACGGAAGAGGGCTTTCACCACGCTACCAGACTTGCATTTGTGCGCATGTGTCTTTCGCATAAATTGGACCTGTATCGGTCATCAATCTTTGCAACGAGGGCGAGCGAAAAGATGTCGACGGCAGTCATGACTGCTGACAACGCTCTTGTTAAAAACCAGCGTTGACGATAAAAATGACAATAAGAAGGATAGAAAAACGGGCGCTAAGTGGACAGTGGGAAACTCATCTTTCCAACTGCCTGCAGCACGGGAAAGGTCTCCGAAATTCATGGAAACAGTTTCACCGAGCAGCGTCCAGAAATAGCAGGTGCAGATCTATGTGCCGCTTATTGGCAAATCGCTTGCGAGCGTGGGCTCGAGCAAAGGTTATTGGGAGAGGTGGATCTTGTGCGACAGAGCAGAAAATTTGATGAAAAAAAAATCAAATAGTAGGTGCTCGATCGTTTCCTCGCACCTACAGGAGTCGCACATCATCGGGCCACCGGCCATTCTCATACGACAGCAGTAAGCGTTCGTAAACGCCACTCTCAGCCACAAGCGGCACAGCAAGGTTGCTTCGACTAAGTTCCGCAGAGAACCAGTCAGGGAGTTTACGTCGTTTGGGCTTGTATGTTGTCACGCACGCATAACATTCACGACGATCTCGGTAAGCCGATAGACCTGTTCGTCAACGTCGCATATTCAAGTCACGAGAGACCAATCAACCGTCAAGAAAAACTTGAATAGACCAGCGCAGCCACTAGAATTGAGAGCAAAGCGGGGGAAATTATTGTCACCGTCTGATCCATTATGGCGTAAGGCCGGCAAGGATGCGGATATCTTAAGCGGGGTGGGAAAGTTATCAGGAAGATAACTAGGGAAATATCAGAGCGCGACAGTGTTAAATTCTGTACACTTGACAGGCACAAGTCTAAAATATTACCACGACATTTCTTAGTTAAACTATGTTGCTGAAGAGAGTTAAAAGCTAGGAAAACTAACAACGAGCAGCATTTATCCGCTATGAATATTGTAGTGAAAAGAGGAAAGGGTTTTTTTTTTTTTTTGCAGATGGCATCATCTCGCCAGTGGTAGGTGGAAGCGAGGTTGAGTTAACGGGGTGCCGTGCTAGCTCAGCGCTAAGCGATTGAACTTCCGCTCGAAGGGAGGCGACAACGTCTACTTCGCGACGTAGGCTTTGAGTGTTGTCCTGGCTGAGACGCATATTTGTCTCGCGCAAGCGGGCCACTTCATCGGTCAGAAGTGATAAGCGTTATGGTGTGTCGTAGAGGAGTTTACGCAGACCTGTCAGTTGGCAGTAAAGGTCACCCGGGAGAAGAGCAGAGGTCGTAGGAGAGGGGGGGGGGGGGGTGTAGCCATGTCAGAAGCAGGAAGGCGGTGGTGAAAATGCTGGCGCATAACCGTTGGTGGGCCTAACATCGCACTGCGACCACGGCAGAAAGGTATTGTGTTGTCTTGTATCCTAAACAGTGCCGTATACTCACTATGGGGGATAGGCCAAGAAGCGGTCATGAGCCAGAGGTCAGCTTCTTCTCCTTATTATTATTATTATTATTATTATTATTATTATTATTATTATTATTATTATTATTATTATTATTATTTCGTTGCACTCCTCTCCTGCCGTCTCGAAATTTCTCTCTTCCATATATATGTATAATGTGTGTATTACGTAATTTTGAGTTACTGATTGATTGTTGCTCCGTACGCACCTGATTATCCTGAATTTATTTGTCTCACATTGTTTTTTTATCCTGTAACTTTTTGTCGTAGTTCTTTTATCTTCTATATCTTTATTATTTTGTTATTCTTTGAGTCAGTATTTAGACCGCCGGTTACTCCTGGGCACCCACAATAAAGATTGATTGAAGGATTGATCAATATTATTGCTACAGAAGATTGCCGATCCCACGTTTTCATCTTTCTGTTATTTATATGTATGTAATGTTATATTCGAGTAAAGTAATTTAATGCATTGTGCCTAATGCGCCAACCGCAAGTGATATAGGTGAGGTTCTCTAATTGTTCTATAATCAAGATACTCAATGTTACAAGCTTGGGAGCTGCTGCAAAACTGAAGCAAACAAAAAACATTCAGAGAGAGAGAGAGAGAGAGAGAGAGAAACCTCATAACGTTCTGCTGACTTCATCAGTCTTCTCAAATACGGGTAGCGTGTTTTTATATATAAAAAAGCAACCGTTACATCTAACAACACCCTACTTCACGCAAATACCTCATGCGTCGCAAAGGCGTTAGCTTGAAGTATTGCAGGTGCGAGAGAATAGGGATCACGCGAGAACTTCTCGACTTGTCATCTCCGCCGTCATCTCAAGTCAGGAGAAGGCGCTTGCGGAAATGGACAGGAGGAAGGGTAAGGGGCAAGGACGAGACGAGACGCGCACTTTCTCTCAAAACAGACGTTCCGCATTCCGTGCGGCCCGTTGCGCAGGCGACAGACAGCCCCAATTCGTTGACGGCTCGACTGGTGGGACAGCGTGGAGAGAACGCGAGACGAGGAGAGAACGCGAGACGAAACGGAGAGAGTGAGTGAGTAAGAGAGAGAGAGAGAGAGAGACGGTCGCTGCTCGCGAAGACCGGCGCGTCTTCAACGACCACGACGTCGTCGCGGGCACGCGGAGGCGGATACTGGCGAGACGGGCGCTCGGTTCGCTCGGCCGCATCCCCGCACGCGCGCTCGTTCGACCATGAAGGCGTAGTAAGCGCGACGGGCCCCGACAGGGGCTTCCTCTCCTTTTTGTCTACGCGCCGAGCGACGTCGCAGTCGTTGTCGTGGCTACTGCGGATGCTGTGACGATATTTTCGCTCAACCCTTTCGCTTCCGAGACAAAGGAAACAGAAGGAAGCGACGAGCGCAAGCTATTAGCCACTGTCGCTGGTTAGTGCTCTCGGCATTATGTTCGCCGGGCGTTGGCAATTAGTGTAGCAACGCAAAATTTAAAGGAAACTAACGTCTGACGCAGCTGCTCTTTTCTAAGAACATTTTCGACTAAATATAGCTTCCGGTAAGTATAATTATAAGCTCCACGAAAGAAGAAGGCCGTTCGTTCAATAGTTATAATCTTGCTGCGCTTTGCAGCGCTCGGTGAATATAAATAGTGTCCTTAGAGGCAGCTAAGTATGTAGGCAAAGCGTATGCGGGACACAATCTTAGCTGGCGTGTGTAAGAAGCAATGGTTCCGGATTGTGCAAAGCGGTGCATCCGTGACCGCGGGGAATCTGCGCAAAGTGCAAGCTTAATTAAAGAAGCATTAAAGAAACAAGAAACGTCACTCTGCTTCCGAAGGGACTCTGTCAGTAACAATTTTGGTAGGGCATCCGAAGCGGGCAACCCATGTTGTGACAAAAGCTGCCGCGACCTTCGCAGCAGAGCTGTCTTGAAGTGGCGTTGCTTCTGGCCAACGGGTAAACCTGTCGATAGAGGCCAGCAGGTAGCCGAATCCCGGACAGGGTAGTAGTGGTCCAAGAATGTCAATGTGGACAACGACGAAACAATGATCAGGTTCAAGAAACTGCCGTGCTGTGGGAACAGGATGCCCATGAACTTTTGCACGTTGGCAGCGTGCACATGCACGTACCCATACGTGTACATCGGTGTTCATCCGAGGCCATACGTAGCGCAATGAGATAAGGCATTGTGTGGCACGAACACCGGGGTGAGCGAGCTGGCGCAGTGTGTCGGAAAAGTGCTTGCGTAACGAACTGGGGACCAATGGTCTCGGTTTTCTTGGAGAAGTGTCGCAGACATGTGTGATACCATCAAGCGGAATATCGCCCAACCGGAGTGCTATTTTGGATGAGCGCAGGTGAAGGAGCTCGGGATCATTAATTTGATGTGCGGCGAGTGTCTGAACATTGAGTGGCGCAGGACGTGCAGGTGGCGTCACGGCGTTCACACGGCTCAGGGCGCCGGCAGGTACATATTCGTCGCCGCTGACATGTCGCGTGTCGGTGAAGAATTCCGATATGAACAAGAGATGGCGGATTTCTCGTGGCGTATGTCTCGACGACTCTCTGCAAAGCGCATACGTCAAAGGCTTGTGATGCGTGAAGATGGTAAAGGGCCGGCCCTCGACGATATGGCGAAAGTGACGGATGGCGAGGTAAATTCCAAGCAACTCTCGACCTAAAGTGATGTAGCAAGCTTAGGTCGGAGTTAGTTTCTTGCAGAAAAAGGCCAGGAGTTGGCTTGAATTATCGATGCGCTGCTGGAAAACTGCTCCCACGGATGTGCTGGATGCATCCGTCAGGAGTGCCAGTAATGCCATGGGGTTAAGATGACCAGTAAGAGCGGCGTTAGCGAGCGCGCCCTTGATCTTCATGAAGGAATCTTCAGCGGCGGCGTCCCAATGCAGCAAGGACGTCTTGTTCTTGTTCGCAAGGAGGTGATCAAGAGGCGCTACTATGACAGCACAGTCCCCGATATATCGGCGGTAAAAATTGCTGCTTAGATTTTTGATGAATGTGGGCGAATGCCATTGTCATCGAGGAGATGTCCCATTAACTCCAAGTTGTCAACACCAAGCTCTCTTTTGGAGACGTTGATGGCGATGCCATATTCAGATAGTCGTTGGAGCAAAAGTCGTAGATGTTGTATACGCTTTTCAACGGATTTGCTCGCTACCAACATGTCGTCGACGTAGGCGAAGACGAAGGTTAGTCCACGCGTTACCGTGTCAATAAAACGTTGGAACGACTGGGCGGCATTTCTGGGACCAAACGGCATGCCTCATGTGTTAAGCATCCTGCTAACCTTTTTCAGTCCTCTACGTGAAGTAAGCGCTGTGGATTGAGACCGAGTCTGACTGTTGCGTCTGACTGTTGTGACTTTGTAAATGGCTGACCACAATGTAAGCACGAGCACTGCGGTACAATGAGTTCTGTTCAACTCCTACTTAGTGACTGCTCTATTGCCATAGGGCAGTATCCTGTTTCGCAGGTACACCACTGAATTGCAGTTTTAACGGGGCCATGGAACCCTACATAAATGTGCCTTTACGCAATGCACCTGCCAAGGCTCATTGGTGCCCCCTTCAAGCATAATGACGAGCACAAACTTTCTTATTTCTATTCAATAAGGCGTGCAAAATAGACGAAAGGTTACAGCTACGTAGCTTGAGCGTGTACTCGTAGGGGTTCTCAACTCTCAGTCAAGGACTTCCTTAAGCCCTCGTCACTCGTGCTGTAAGAATCATTAATAAATCATGCCTTCGAACCAGCAACATGTTTCGCAAGAGCAGAAGAGATGCCTAGGCTTTTGCAAAATCCAGCCCTTGTAGGTAGCGCCAATCGAAAAAAGAAAAAAAAAAGCTGATGGAGTAGCAAATACTCCTCAGAACAAACTAACAATGGTAAAGACATACAGAAAGTCTGGGATCTAGAGATAAAAAACCAAACTTTGAGAACGAGAACGCAAAGAATATAAAACAACTAAGCGCGTTCATGTTCACTTTCTAGAAAGCTCAGGCGAAAAAAAAAAAAGAAATAGTGAAATATGCTACATTTAAATGGCAAACTAAGCCAATAAAAGCTGCGAAAGAAGTTTCTTTTTCCAAGCTTCTGTAACTGCTACAATACGCAAAATTACTTTTTTTTTCTTTCGTGTTGGCGTTAAAATAGAGCAAGCGTTGTTATTTTATTTCGCTACTTCGAGAAGACGAAAAAGTGCAAGCAATTGACTTCATTGATGATTAATTTGCTAATGCTGCAGTATCAACACTCGAGTAAATAAATAAATAAATAAATAAATAAATAAATAAAGACAGACAGACAGACAAATTGCCTTCCAACAGACGCATCTTGTCGAAGCAGCAGCCGCCTATTGACGATTTTGGAATTACTTTTCTCTACTTTTTCACGGAAGAACGTCAATGCATGCTGAAAGGTCATATCCTCGGCTATCATCACGTACAAAACAAACGGAATTCCTTAGAGGAGGATGCAAGAACAGTGGCGCCAACAAATTGCTATTCCGTTCTTCTTCCTTTCTTCGGATTACGCCAGCAAAATGTTTTTCGTGGTGGTCCAGTTTCTTTAAAAAAAGGTAAGAAAAAGTTAAAGAAAAGAATAAAAGAGCTCGCCAAAAACACAACTACCAAACCGTTCGTGTTGCCTCCAAAATTGCCATGACCATCGGTGGTAAAGCTCCCAAAGCAGAATAAATAAATAAATGATATATAAACGGAGAAGAAATAAAAGCAGACGAAACGCAGTTTCGCTCATTTTCCGGCCTTGAATCGCAACTTGAAGACTTCAAAGGCGTTGCTAAGAAGTCGCGCAGCTGTCGTAACACAATTTAGCACCAACAATTTAACACACACACGCACACACGCGCACACATGCAATCCAGCTCCCTCACAACGCTCACTGGAAACACTCACAGAACTAAAGTAAGGAAAGTGCGTGCATTGCAGAGGAGCTGCCCTTCTAAAGGACACGCCGTCTGCGCCCGCGTCTATCTTCGCAATTCTTTATCGCCGGCATCAGTTCTGCAATATGGAACATACAAGCTGTTCAACAAGCAACAGCAGATAAGTGAGGCAAAGGTGTGGGGATGGTGGAACGGCGCGCCGCCAAGGTTTGAAACCCCGAAATTTCGGCACTCAAATGCAACGCAAATGAAGAAATGCAGGAAGTTTTTGAACACAACAAGAAGCGCGTTCCTGCCAGAAATGTATAAGAGCAGCTGGGGAGATGGGTGACGGCTTATCACGGCCGTCGGGCGAGCCTATACCAGAAAGTTTCAAACTGCCGCAGCGCCTTTTTGCCAGCGGGCGTATAGTGCGAGAGTCCAGCCTTTTTTCCTGCTTTCGCTTTCATCTCGGCCTTTACTACCTGTTCGCACTTCCCGTGAAGCGCGGAAAGAAAACGCTAGAGAGACAAACTCGGTTGCGTTCCAGATTAGAAGGACAGCGGCCATGCTCCTTTCTCTGAAGACACCCCGTCGTCGGAGGGCGATCATTAAGCTATGCAGACGACCCGTTGATGGCGCCGGGTGAGCATCAACATAAACTCGACAGGCCTTATCTAGCATTTGGCAAACTTCTGACGGAGGGAGACAAGTTAGGTTTCGTGATTGTCATATATATATATATATATATATATATATATATATATATATATATATATATATATATATATATATATATATATATATATATATATATATATATATATATATATATATATAGTATTTTTCATACCGGCAATCGACAACTGACCGTCGTCACCACACTAATGTCTCGCGATTGGTGTCGTTCATGTCGGCTCGTTGCGCCATCGCTGCGTAAAGTTAGCGTCAGCGTATACCAACGTACGACTGCGGTGCCTTTGATAATTATGTCTAGCAAATCCAGCCGCGCAGCTGAAAGATTGGTCAGTGAGCGACCTCACTTCGCGAAAGTGGTCGTCATTTGACAAAAGCTACCATTTGCGGCCGACTTGGTCACCCTGCCTTAGCGAACGGTCGGTGGAATGTCGCAGTCTCTCTGTATATGAACCGCTCACTTGGAGCGTTTGCACGCAAACCCACGGCGTGGGAAGGCCCCTTGCACTCACTTAGGGACTTTACGCCCGCAGCGTATTTAGCGCCGCTTGTTGCGTATGGCCGCGTGCTCATCTCCACTCTGACGAACCACGGTTTGCGCAACACCTTCAGCATCGCGCCTTCTTGCCGCCTTGGTTGAGCATGTTATTGGCGCTCTGGCCAACCAATTGGAGAGTCCCACCTTTACCTAGGCTGCGGTAACGTCAGGGATTGGGATCGACCAATGCGAGTGCTCCGTGCGCCTGGCTATTTTCAAAGGCATCTCTATCTCCGCGCATTTTTCTTTAGAAACGATACAGGACAAATACTACAAAACCCGCGGAAGTAGACAAATAATAGTTATTGATTTATACCTTGTTTTAGCAGTAGTTTAAGCTCTGATAATGAGACAAAGTTAAGCTTCATCAGTGTCAGCGTAAATGCCAGACCCAAAAACGTATAACATCTACTGATAAAACCCGTTTCGTTAGTGCCTGAGGGGCTAGCACTATGTTCGGATGTGAAGTCTGCGAAATGGATTGGTTCCTATGCATACGTATGCCAGCTGAGCAGACAGTTGTCTGAAAACGGAATAGATCAATAAAACTTCAAAACTTCACGATAACAAGGCAGAAATTCTGCGTATGTCATTTATCGATCGTGACAAGCGCAAAAATAGCGGACGTCGAGAATGCGATGGACCTCGCAAATCAAAAGTCTTGGTATTTTTCTTTTCGTGTCTCTATGCAGCGTTTAGAAGTTCTTGGTTTGTCCCAATAAACATTCGTTTCTCTTAAAGAATATGTAATTAGACAGCAGAACAAAATTAATATACATTTACAGGATAAGCGACTGTATGATGAAAAAAAGAACAACCTTTTTGCTTCAGTCACCCTGCTCAAGGCGAAGTAAGAATGAAAAGCGAACATACCACACATTGCACATAAAACAAATTCTAGCCTCCCCCCCCCCCTCTTTTAAAATTAAGTATATAAGTAAATCCTGGAAAATGAATGTGAGGAAGACTTGCGAGTTTCAGGAACCTACATATTTTTTTCTTTAACTTCTGTTCTCGCATACTATAAGTAATTGGCAAGTCCGGATGCGCGACACCGAGGAAAAGAGAACGACGCATACTGAGAACAAAAGAGGAATAATTTCTGGCGTTCACCTTGCACGGCAATAACAGGCCCTGCAAGTCTACGCGCAAACGGAGCAGGCTTTCTCAATTTTACCTTGCTGTTTCAGTGCGAGCAGAAACGAATACACTTTCCTTTTACTAAAGGCATTTCGAACCTAAGAAAACGTCGTGAGACACCTAGCTCATAAAAAATTACCATTGCAGGGCGTCGTTTTAAAATTAATATGATTGTATTTGTAAAACCGCATGCAGCAAGTAGTTATGAACAGTCCTGTCTCTGACGTAAATTGAAACAAGGCGTGTTACCGGGCTAGTTCATATTCCATAACGACATAACCACCACGAAAGTAGACACGAATCATAAAAAGAAGCGACAAGGACAGGCGCTGGTTATATCATAACAGAATACTAACTAGCCCGGTCTCACGCTTTGCTTCAGTTTATTTCTAGAACAGAGCTTGTCATTATCACTTCTTTTTGTGATTAGTGTCTACGTTCGCGCTGGTTATATCATTATGGAATACCAACTAGCGCGCTCACATTCTGCTTCAGGTTATTTGTTGTTTGTCGGGCTCTGTTGCTTGTGTGTAGTGCCTGTCCTTGTCAGTTTCTTTAACATGATAGCATTATGGGCCCGATGTTGCAGAAAATCCGGAGTCGCCCGTCATTCCGGCAAAAATAATTTCGAACCATGCAAACCCAACCAGGCACACTCTCCGTCTAGCGCAAGGAGGTTACTGAACTAATTGAATTTCTCAAAGTAAAATACGTCAGAAAAACCTTAAAGTACGACTTACACAGCCTACAGACATGATAGCGTCGTATTGTAATTGGAATATACCAGAAAACAATTATATTTCGCGGAAACTAAAAAAAGCTCTTTTCCAGCCTTTCTACCAATGATAGACCAGCCACGGCGTCCGAGATTTGCACGCGCCAACGCGCGCAGATCTTGGACGCCACGGAGCGGCGCGCCCGGTTCCTTGAAACACCTCCACATGGCGCTCACCTCCGCCGCATCACGGCCCACGCAAGAGACCGCGTTTCTACCAGAAAGCTCGCCTTCGTGCATATATTGCGTTCGCCGCCAGCGTTTCCCGGTAAACATTAGGCTTAGATAAGCTGCGGTTGCCGGGAAGCGTCAGAAGCAGTCACGGGTCTTTAAATGCCATCGCGCTACACTCTTAAAGGCGAAGCTTAAAGGGAAGCTGAAAGGTTTTCCAGAAGAAATGAGTGAACATCTGTAAATAATGGTTTTAAACCCTCCGAATTCGTATATCGTATCGAAATTGAGCGAAAGAAAGCGCAAATATATTTTATTTCGACGAAAAGTGCAGCAGCGGACACGCCCAGCTCGCGCGTCTCGTTTCCGCCTGTGATTGGTCGATGCGCTTCGTGACGTCAACTCTGCCGCTGCCGACCGCTGCCGCTACACATGAAGCGCGGTGCCACGTAGTTTGGTGCTGTTTTTCTGAGACGGTAATGGCAAATTTAGAGAGACTGCGTTTTTCTGAGGAGTTCGGCGTTACTCCCTACATGTACGAGCCGATTGCGAAGAGCCGGCCTCTCGAAGAAGCAAACGATGCTGGTGCGAGCAGTGCTTTCGACGCGAACGAAAGCAAAGTCTTGGGATCTCCTCGTGTTGGAAATGCTCTTTGGTGAGTATGTTTTTTGCAAAGCGATCTAGTGATCTCGCCGATCTTTCGCCGATCTAGTGAGCTCGTTTCCGGTCAAACAACTGTAGTGTTGTGTTCCTGCATGCCTCCTCGTGGAACGTAAGCGGGGATGCGATCGTCGGCATTTGTGCGCTGTCCAAAGCTGTCGGCAATCTACAAAGACGGTTTAAACGCGTGAAAAGCTTCCCGGTTCATGCAGTACGTGTAGTGACCTTCATCTGTTGACTACCACTCACGTTGACTACCACTCACGTTAATTACCACTCACGTTGATTACCACGCACGTTGACTACCACTCTACATACACACAGACGCACCAACAAAGGAATGCAGGGTTGATCGAAGCAGATTACGATGCCACGCACGCAGAAACAAGCGCGGTCAGGCACGGTCGCGGACGCTGCGAAGGAACGAAGCAGAGTTGACGTCACAACACCGCGGTTTCCGGTCTCCGCTCCGCTCGCTCACTCAAAGGGGGGCGGAGCTACAGCGCAATTTCAACCGGCGATTACGTCGCTCCTAATTAAAAAAAAACCCCCAAAATTTTACCTACATGGTTTATAAGGTTCCCGCATCCATATATGAGCGTCTCATTGAATTCGACAGACTCTTCAGCTTCCCTTTAAGGCGCCTCCAATTTTTTTTGTGATTCGTGTCTACTTTAGAGTTGGAAGTTAGTTGTGTTGGTTGTCATTCTTCATGGAAACCGGCTCGCGAAGGGGTGCCTCAAGAATATTTTGAGGGGCCTTTGCCTTTATTGTATATACATTAGATTTAATCACTATAGAGGAGAAGTGAAATTTATTCTATATGCAGATGACAACAACTATACGTCACTGCGAAGAATCCCACAGATGTCATGGTCAAAGCAAACGACGTACTAACACAATTGTCGTCCTGGAGTATCGTTAACAAAATGTTAGCGAAACAAAGATATTTTTTTAGACCGAATAATCCGAATGTTGACACAGGTACACAACTAGCGCTCTACAGCACAAAATTGTTCTAATCTGTTTTCATTCCAAGCTGCTGACGTCAAATTTACGCAACCGCCGACACAAGCATCGGCGGTGGCCCGCAGCGTTGTTTAAACCGCCCAATCAAACGCTCTCCTTATTTATGGGAGGCCTCTTTTGTTTCCTTTCAAAGCGAATTGCATACCGACCTGGCCAGGTTTTTCTTATCTAATTGGCTGAGAAGAGGCCAGGAGCACGCAGAAGTGGAGAGAGTTGGTGGGGCAGGGATAGCGCAGTGAAAATAGATGACTGGACGAGAACGGTAGTGTCGGCGGCGGCGATTGGTCCACTTCCCCTAACTTAGCTTTCGGCGCATGGTAGAATATCGTAGTGGCGTGCAACGGAAGGATAAAAATGCCGCTAAGACGGATCGTCAGCGAAGAAAATTGGGCAGAGTGATGTCACGCATGTGCCGAAGTGCTCGACAACGTTACTCCGCCAGGTAACTTTCTTTTTTATAGTACACAAACAAATACATTCTCCCCGGCTGCTTCCAATAGCCAGTGCCAGAGCGATTGGCAGGCAGCCATCTTCTATTCATTTCGGAACGGGAAACGTCTCGGGCTTTTCAAGAAGAAAAAAAAAGAAAAGATTCTTTTCGGCATATTAATGCATATTTAGCGCGTACACGTGTCTTTGACGTGGGGAGCTTATTTCGGCCTTTGACCCATTGCAGAGAGCTGATGGCGAAAAAGGCGTAGAATCAGAAATAATTATTTTCCTTTTGTTTAGACTGATCGCGCATAATCAAGGCATACACGTCATATCAGATGAGGAGCTTTCACGGTTTTCGTGACGTCGCGTGACAGGCAAGTGAAGTGGGAGTGGCCTGAAAAATGTTTGATCAATTGGGGATGCCTGAATAAAAAAGTGCAATAGAAACCTAGTCACGCCTTATTGGTCGTTTGTTCAGGGTCGTCAACAACATCCGTATTGTCGGAATAAAATTGAATTGAACTGCATGGCATTTAGACCATTCGAATTTTGTGTGACAGGTGAGATCTGACATAAAAGAAATCACGCAGCACTCATTCCACTTACAGCGCCAGTGTTCGAACGTCCCGCGCATATTAGCAGAGGTACATATGACTTTAACGCGGGAAAATTTCTGCTAATGAACTGTCGCTAACGAAAGAGGGACGTTTTACAGCGTTAGACTTAAGGAATTTTCTGTAACTGTCACGACAACCGTCGCACGTACTCGTGTTTTCTTGACGGAAGAAGTCGCCAGAAGAGAAAGCTCTATTGGTCGCTCGTAGAGCTCTCAAGCGGCATTTGGCTAAATTAACGATGAGGTTTAATGTCCCGAAAAAGAACAGTGAGTTATAAGGACACCGTAGCGGAGGGATCCGGAATAATTTGGTTACGTGAGGCTCTTTAGCCTGCAAGTAAATGTCAGCACACGACAGCTCTTGCATTTCAGTTCCATCGCAATGCGTCTCCCGAGACTATAGGTTACGAACACCCGCGTTTTCTTGCTCACCAGCAGATTGTCATAGCCCCTCAGTCAATGTGGCGGGTTAACAGAATTTACACGTGAACACTCACATCAAATAACTTTAGTGGCTGTAGAGTCGGCTTCTGGCGCACGGCCCAGAGGCGTGCGGAAAGCAGATGTGAAACTGTGCTCCCCCTTGGGACACACACAAGACCACTATAGTTAGCCGACGATGTAGTTGCAATGAAAGATGAACAAGTTGATACAAAGGAATGCTGGCATTAGCCGCGAGATACAGAAGTGGAATACGCAAATATTCTGTTCTTCCTTTTTCCCCCTACGGTCTCTTTCTTGCATTCCACGTGTGCCAAGCCATATCCCAATAGGCTAAACGTTCCAGGTATTTTTATTTCTACGCTTTCATTTTTTTCCCGATTATCTCCATATCCTTTTCATGAACGAATTGCCTCGCAGTTGAGGAAATGGTGAAGACAGGCTGTGTCGCCGGTGTGCACGCAACTGAAGCTCCAGCCAGGCTCATGGGAACTCGACGACCCCTCCTCAACCGCGACGGCTCGGTGAAAACACGAGCGACTGCGCCCTCAACTTTACGATACAGTGTGCCACCATTTATGCTTGTACCAATTTACGATATCCTCGAGAACCGGTGGCGGCACCACCCGTCCGAAACATAGACTTCCGCTGTCTGCTGTGACCGCTTCCAGCAAACGCGTAGACGGTGCCAGACGGGCGGAAAGAAGGCGTCCGCCCTTTGCCAAACCCTGTTTATATCTGGCTGTTTTCTCGCGTAGGCGAGATATCCTCCAGAGCAGGGTAGCAAACCGGACGTGCGACTGGTCAACCTCCCTGGCTCTCCTCTCTTCTCTCTCTCGCTCTCACGCGCAGGTCATTCAGTAAACCATTCGTGTCCACAACGGGCAAGGCACCAGTCATCGGCATAAGTTATCAAAGGTGACTTTGCCCGTTTGATAGACGGCCGTCCGAGACCTCCGTAGCGTTATCGTCAGTATCCCTTATCGTTATTCTCCTTTGTGACATTTTATTTTTCTTGTGTCCTCCTTCTGTCCTACTTCAAAGATAAGTAACAAACCACTTGTACTACCCAGTTAACTTCCAAGCATGTCTTCTCTCCCCTTCCATTCTTTAACGTTATTGCGGGCTCAATAAATACGATGCCGTGACCTAGTGTTGTAGATAGGCTAATGTGACCACTGCATACGAGTCCTCGTGTTCACGTGCCGGCACATACTCAGATAGGGAAATGCAACATGCATATTATTAAGCCGCATCCTCTTCGCAACACGCCACTTTGGTTACGCGTGATTGGGGAGCCCGAGTTCTGGCGTAAGATCTTTTGCTGCGTAGTAACATTCAAGCAAGATTCAGATGCGTATTAATTGCACGAAAGATGCTGTGAATCTAAATCAGCTTGCTTTTGGCGTTTCTGATTGTGCTCTTGGTGCTTTTTCGGGGGCGCAAGTCGTGTTCCACTTGTAGACTAGAGCCGAAAGTTAAGGGAACGCCGTCCTACATAAATCAGGTAGCCCTCGCAAGGGCACGCGTGAGCAACGTCACAGCCAGTGATGTAAATGCCAGCAAACATTTTCAGGGCCAAAACGAGTAAATATACAACGAGGTCATTGCATTTTTGTCGCCTTGATACCTTGTAAACATGTCGGTGTATTCACAAAGTTTTTTTTCGTAAATGATCCTTGCCATGGGCCAGCCACCTTCCATAAAGAATATGTGCAGCATCAAGATTGTCTCGAATTTGCTCTTACAAGCGGTTCTAACGTTAGGGCTTCTTGTAAATACGGGCCCTAATTTGCAGCTTATGCGGGAAACGTGGCGACGGGAACGGGCCGCAGTTAGCATCCTGTTTATTTCAATTCTTTAATGATTCTCCCAAGAGAGTATTTGGGGGCTAACTTAACTTTAAAAAAAATTAACACAACATAGGAATATAGAAGCAGTGTTGAACTTCTAAGGGCAGTCAGTAGTTTGATGTTACCGATAGAGTGTCCCACTAAACATGGCCGCTACAAAACAACAGTTCATGTTCTGTGCTTTTACGCTTCAGCTCCAGTTCTCGACCGTTTTCTCGGTGTGGTGGCTTTCAGAATGCCCTAGAGAAGCACTCGAGTTTAGCGCGTTATCAATTTTTTTTTTGCGTTGGCTTAGACAGGCCGAAAGTGAAAACGTATAGAGGTGATGAAAGCCAAAGATGGAACAAGCAAAAAATAAAAATAAGAAAGTTCGCCTCCCAAAATCATAAGCGAAGCAATAGCCTCAAAATAAGAAGCAGAAGAGCAGGAAGACTGGTTTTTGCACCAAGAGCGTCTCGCAAATTGGACGTGAAAGATTGTAGAAGCCGTGCCGAACAGCGAATAGCCGGGGAGAAGGAAATTCAATTCTGAGCGCCTTCCGCGTCGAGTGACTTCCAATTCTTGTCGCTGCGCTGGCCTCCCGTATTGTGCCCATTTTGTGTGACGCCCGTGGACCTGTGACGCGGCGGCAGAACGGAGTAAAATAATGGCTCCTGTTATAGTTGGTTCCCATTTGGTAGCTTGTGTGTAACAGCGCACAACTAGACAGAAGTGACAAATAGGACAAGCTTGAAGTCGGCGCCTGTCTCCTGCGTCTAGTTTTGCCCTGCCATGAAAACCAATGGCAGAAGTAAGTTCAACGTTTAAAAAATGCAGAACGGCAGGCTTCCCCACAGAAGCGGCTAGGATAGGGGCTAGGGCGCCGTTCGAGACCGATTCTAGGGACGCTTTTGCGTCTGAAAAAGTGAGAGATAAAGAAAAATCAGGCAGGCAGGCAGAAAGACGGAAAGGAAGGAAGAAAGAAAAAAATGAAAGGGAAAAAAGAAATAATCTCTTCGTTTCTTTTCATCGCTTTTTTTATGAGGAAGAAGGTGGGCGTGCTGGAGGGGGTGTTATATATGCCAGTCTTCATGTTTTCCTCCTAAATCTAAGAATTAACGTCTGTGACTGCCTGTATTTTTCATGTTTTCCTCCTATATCTAAGAATTAACGTCTGTGACTGCCTTTATATACACAAACAGTATGCGTTGCTAGGATAGAGCATATTGAATCCTACTCAACTTTCCTTATGCCGCGTCATTGGTAGATCTATGTAAGTACTTGCTCGCCAATGCTTTTACGATGCGCCGTATTTATGTGCATGCAAGTTGTCCTACCCGTGGATCACGGAGGGACAGGCGTAGGCTCTGTCAGAAAGCGATTGCGTTGAATGGTTGCTGGCGCTGCTGAAACTACGTTAGACCGAAGCTATCATTCCTAGATTAGATACGCTGGCAAGATTATAGACGCCTGAGGTCGCGGGATCAAATACCGGCTGCGGGGGCCACGTTTCGATGGGGGGGATTCAAGAACACCCGCGCGTGTTTTGGTGCCCGTTAAAGAAACCCACGTGGTCAAAATTAATGCGGAATCCTCCACTACCGCGTGCTGCATAATCATATCATAGCTTTTTCACGTAAAACCCACATTTTAATTTTTAATATAACGTTTACAGACAATGTAGTATGCGAAAAACAAAACAAATTTCGCATAATAAGCGCAGAAGAGAAGGAAAATGGAGGAAAAACAAGTTGCCTGAAATTCACTGATTCTTTCTTTCTCATTTCTTTATCGACGATTACTGTGCGCCGGAATATGGGGGTCCTATACTTCTCGGTATACGTTTAGAACGTCGAACTTGCGCTCGAGGAGAAAACTTCTGTGCTTCTGGAAAAGGCTGACAGTACTCCGGCGCCACCAGGAGAACATCTGGAATACTCCTGGACAGTGTTGCCGTTTTAAGGCGCCGTCAGGGCCACTACACGCACGGTGCGCGCAGCGCTGTCCGTTTGCAAGCAGGAGGTGCGAGACACGTCCTGTTAGCGAGCCTCATGCGAGGAGGGCCTTCAAATCCCGCATTTACACTCGCTGAGAAGGAGGCGCAGACGTTGCGGTGCGCAGGTGGGCCACGAGCAAGGACCGGCGCGAGAGCGTTCTCGCACGGAAACGTGCGATCAAGCGTACAAGAGTTGGGCAGTAACGAGGGACCAAGCGCATCAGCAGCGCCTGGAGGAAAAGCGTAAAGCAAGGGCATAGCAGAAAGCGAAGCGATAAAGTAAAGCGATGACATGTAGCTACATATCGTCTGACATTGGGATTTAGTGTGACGCGAATGAGTCACCAAAAAAAAAAGTGAGAAGTTTAAAACAAGCATGGTGACTTACATTACGACCGATTATCCTGACACAAATCAAACCAACAAACTCTTTCCCATACAGCTATCACGGCAATAGGTAATTGAGCATTGACAGGGCTAAGCACGATCCCCTGTCCGCGCGCTTTTCTCTCTCTCTCTCTCTCTCTCTCTCTCTCTCTCTCTATCTGTTTAAGTTGCCGCATAAGACGTTGCAATAAAGACTAGGTTCGCGTGCACTGCTTGTAGGATACATACGGTCCATGGAGTAAACTGGCCGCACGCCGGAAAGGACAGTGACAAACGACCGCGGTGGTGAATCGATACCGATATAAATTGATGAGAAGGCGAGGAGGGGGCGGGACTGACTATGTTTGAACGAGTAAAAAGAGGAAAGCACTACCTCCACGTTCTCATGAAACCGCCACTTATATTGAACGTCGCATCATCGCTTCGGTTTCACCGAGCGAATGGCTCTCCCTCTGGCTATGTTCGTTTCTTCATTCGCTCTCCAATTCTTGTTGCCACGTCCAAAGGGTGCAAGGTATACGCAGGTTACGAGGGAATCGGTGGGTATGTGTTCAACAGCTAAGTTGCTGCTGGTTGTGAGAACATAGTTTAGAGTTAATAGGATAAAAGCTAATAAGCATGAGAGGCAAGTGTACTCGTCCATAACGCTTAGAAAGCCAAGTCGAATGTGCACTCCAGAAAAATGAAACCATCTCGTATTCTGAATGTTTAGGACCAGATAGCATGATAGCACAACTTAACGAAGAACACACGAACATTTCGCCCATAACCTTTTAATAAACAATGCGCTGTCCAGCATGGATTATCGAAATGGCCTGCTCCCCCATTTGCACGATCCGTAAAGTGAGAATGGTGGTTTGATACCTATGCCATAGAAATCATTCTCAGATCTGCAAGTCACTGAATTTTGGCGTCCATATTGACTCTTCTCTAGACGTTAGAGACCAGCAAGCTAGGTTATAATTTCTCGCACAAACAAGATATGTTGTGATGGAGCAATGTCTTGTAGATTTAATGCTCGTAGATGACGTTCTTCTGTTAGCGGATAGTCATTCAGATTTCGGCAGATACTACAACGGAGACGAGGACGGAGCTCAAGGTAATAAAGGGATTTTTTTGGGATATTAAGCATGAAATAAAGCGAATGAAAGGTTGTCATTCTCAAAATTCCGAGGAATAACTTTGTAAAGGGTGAAAAACATCATCATCATCAGCCTGGCTACGCCCACTGCAGGGCAAAGGCCTCTCCTATATCCAACTATCCCGGTAATGTGCTAATTGTGGCCATGTTGTCCCTGCAAACTTATTAATCTCATCCGCCCACCTAACTTTCTGCCACCCCCTGCTACACTTCCCTTCTCTTGGAATCCAGTCCGTAATCCTTAATGACCATCGGTTATCCTCCCTAGTCATTACATGTCCTGCCCATGCCCATTTCTTCTTCTTGATTTCAGCTAAGATGTCATTAACTCGCGTTTGTTCCCTCACCCAATCTGCTCTTTTCTTATCCCTTAACGTTACACCCATCATTCTTCTTTCCATAGCTCTTTGCGTCGTCCTCGGTTTAAGTAGAACCCTTTTCTTAAGCCTCCAGGCTTCTGCCCCGTACGTGGGTACTGGTAAGACACAGCTGGTTATACACTTTTCTCTTGAGGGATAATGGTAATCTGCTGTTCATGAGCAACTTTAGCGATAGAATAGTGGTTTTGTATGCGTGGTTCAAAATGATTGGACGCGGGATGCGGGGCGCCAACGCCGAATTCTCCGCGACACGGGCTCCTTAACGCTTTCGCGGTAAATTCTATGCTTCAGCATAAGTGCTAAATTTTCTCTACGCTCGCACCGCCAATACAGGTCTAATTGTCGAAATCGCCATATCATGGTTCGCTGGACAGAGATATATATAGGCACACAGCTTTGTGTTCGAATTCACTGCATGCACAAAGCGTGCACGAGCTGAATGCACGCTTTGATCGCGAGCATAAAGGCGAGCAAACAAGAGATGCTATCAGGAGGCACTGAGAAGCCGTTACTGACTCACGTCTTATCAGTGTCTCCTGAACCGTCAAACTCATCCGCTCATTACACTCGCGTCTTCTCGATTAGCTCCGGTTTCCATGTGGCATCATTTGAATACACGCGTGTGGCGTCTTATTGGCAACGCGACGACTCTTCGTGACGAAAGATTAATTACCGGAAATACAAAGGAGAAAGGGAAACATGATCGACTATAAATAATTTGGCGTTGTTCACAGCTCCAAACGCTCCACGAGACAAACCAGTCAAGCCTAGCGTGGTGTGCGTCGTTTGGGAGCTTGTCACGCCTCGCCACGCAAGGTACGGCGCTCTCATTTCTTATAAAAGTGTTTTCATGGCTGACTGTGCTCGCCGATAAAGAAATCTATGAGGCACGCATTATCTCCTTACATACATTTAATAAAATAAATAAAAACATATCAGATAGACGGATGACGAAGAATCACGTCCGTCCGTCGTTACATTCTGTGCGAGCTAATGTGGAGTAAGTTGCGATATAGAGTATGCACTATACCTATTGCGAGAAAACGGTATTTTCAGGGAGAGGG
The DNA here is from genome assembly GCF_050947875.1 of Dermacentor variabilis. Taxonomy (NCBI): domain Eukaryota; kingdom Metazoa; phylum Arthropoda; class Arachnida; order Ixodida; family Ixodidae; genus Dermacentor; species Dermacentor variabilis. Next base: position 61,364,184 of record NC_134571.1, on the reverse strand, counting down.
CTGCTCCGTTTTGGATAGTGTGCTATACCCTCGGACAACTTTGTGTGGCTATGAGGGGAAAGCTACGGGCACGTGGCTTCTGCGAATGTACTACCGCGTAAAGTAGTCCACTAGCGTCTGACGGTGTTTTGGTTGCTCAGAACAGAAGCTATAGATCCACGCAGCTTCCACGTACAACGGCTACGCGTTTCCCAAGACGCGGAAGGGAAAAACCGCAAAATGAGTAAACTTTTACACTCGCTGGTTTGTTCTCTATTATTTAACTGTAGATATCATGGTGTTTAAGTTTTCCCTTCTCCAGCCTAAACTAACATGGATTAAAACTCAGGACTCCTTTCAGAAGCGCTCTCACTTGTGCACGCTTTGCCTCCGCAGCTTTCCCTTCATAGCAGCAGAAAGTTGTCCGCGAGTATAGCGTAATGATTTGCTTTAGGGTACGTGAAAAGCAAGCAAGGCACCACAGTAAGAGTCTGTATCCCTTTACGTTTTCCACGTTGAATCGAACTGTAACTTTCTTTTAACACAAAGTAAATGTAGTGTACCCGCCATAATATTAAACAGGCATTAAACTGCAGTTTTGCGCACATATTGTTTCCCGGACACATTTAATTGCTTGACAAAAAAAAAAAAAACATGAGAGCGATTTTTCATGTTCGCTACGCGATGTGCCTGCTATGATCAGCCTCGGAAAACAACTTCGTGGCTATTAGCAGGCTTCTCATCAAGAATCCTAATAGCATAAAAAAAGAAACACAGCTTCCAAGACATCTCACACGCGCAGACGCTCGCAAAGCCACATCGCAATTCACATGTGCAAGCTATTCTCCTTAAACAAATAAGCGCTGATCCAGCGCAATGTCGAAATCTAAATTAGCCTAATGCAACTTCCTTGCCAATTTGTTCTGGATTTGTCTTTGTCTCTCTCTTTTTACGGCCTGATGGTACAATACCAACTTACGCGTTTGTTTTCAGACTATTTTACGCACTTCAACTTGCTTACGGAGTGGTGCGTGTACATTAGTGCCCTTTTACTCTCTTTTGCGTCTTCCTTACACGTGAGTGGTCGTGGTACTTGACTGTCCCAAGTATCTTTAGTTTCTTTTTTATATTTCTCATGCCTATAGTTTTGCTTACCCTATGAAGTCGGGAAGCCGGCCACAATAAAGGCGCCAGCATGTAATTTATATTAAATATCAATTACTTATCAATAAATATGTCCAACAAAGTTGTTGAAAACCACCACAACTGCTGAGGGTGGTATCCAATCCTTTGTGGCTTTAGAGCAATGGTAGTAGTGCTATGTTATAGATTAATGGTAGGAGTGTGATAATCCGAATTGTGACTGCACGCCGCCGCCCATAGTGGTGCTGCAAGAACACTAAAATCAGTTGCCAGGCTGGTTATATTATTACGAAATGCTAAGGACGTCACATCCCACGTGGCTAGCTGGAGTCTCCGCGGCAACTTGGGCAACAGTAATCCTTACCGGCAAAGATATGCGGGGAGCGTTACCTGGTTTGTTCTTTATTGAAACGTATGCTGTTCTGTATGTTGTATGACCTGTTCGCTGCCCTTTGCTGAGTGCTTGTAAGCTCTAGCTTATATAATTATGAGCCATTGCATTTTTTGCTTGCTTGGGCCATTGCTAACGTGGTATGATTCATTGATGATGACAGTTTTCCACATGCTGTTCTGCACGTTGCATGCTTGATTCTAAAGAATGTAAGCATTGCTCGATTCACTTTAGTGAACGCTTGATTCACTGAAGTCATTGCATTTTTTGCTTGTTTACCTGGAATTAGTGCCTACGGGGGTAGGAACCATTGACAATGATAGTTTTCTGTCGACGGACGCAAAAGAATCCCGCGATGCTATCCATATACAACTTGGCTGTAAAAAGCGCTTTCCTGAAAATAATATTCATTGGTACACGCAAGAAAAAGATATGGGTACCTGCGACAAATCTCTTCCGCGCACCCTACGCCAATGACCTCGAGGAAACCGAACCAGTCCCCAGATAATACTAGGCTATCCTAAACCACTATAAGGGCAAAAGGAAGCGGTACCCCCCGCCGCATAGCTCTTTCACTAGAAAGGACTCCGTAGCTTGGAGGCTGCTACAGACGGGTGCATATCCGAACTTAAATATACTCAGTAAAATACAACCCACACAGTACACTGACAAATGCCCATGGTGCCAGGAAACACCCACGCTCTACCATATAACTTGGGCCTGCCAGAAAACAAATGCGGCACCAATAACACCAAACCCGAGTGCGGAGCAATGGGAAGGAATGCTCTCCAGCGACCGTCAGGACGTCCAACTAGGGCTGATCCGACGGGCCCAGCTGGCAGCGGCATCCAGCGGAGCCCTGGAGTAGGGGCAGACGGTCATTGCTAAGAAGATGGAAGACACCATCTGACTCTGCGAAATTCATCAAATTTTTCTAGAGCTGAATAAACGTTTTTCCTCCTCCCCCTCCTCTTCCGCGAAGGAACACTTGCGGGGCTCGTAAACACAAGGTCTCCTCCACACTGCTATCGGCACAGTGCTGACTTTGGCATGCGCGATCTCTGTCGGACGCACAATACAGTTTTATGTCCAGTAAGCAAAGCGAGAAAAAAAAATGGGGCTGGGCAGGTCATGCAATGCGCAGGCTAGATAACCGTTGGACCATTAGGGTTACAGAATGGGTACCAAGAGAAGGGAAGCGCAGTCGAGGACGGCAGAAGACTAGGTGGGGCGATGAAATTAGGAAACTCGCGGGCGCTAGTTGGAATCGGTTGGCACAGGACAGGGTAATTGGAGATCGCAGGGAGAGACCTTCGTCCTGCAGTGGACATAGAAAGAAATGATGATGATGATGATGATGATGATGATGACGACGACGACGACGACGACGACGACGACGACGACGACGATGATGATGATGATGATGATGATGATGATGATGATGAAAGCGAGAGAGAGTCCTCGCCGCGGTTCGCACCAATGCACAGAGAAGCTGCTTAACAAGAACGCGAGTGAGAGCCCCACGGAACGTTTACCCGAGAGAGCGCTAAAATACCGGCACTCACGCTGAATTCCCAGCTGGAGAAGCGCTACGTGCTGCGGCATGTACGCCTCCACAACCTCGATGCGGTCACACAGCACTGACAGACTGCGTTACGGATGCAACTTTAAGCCAGAGAATCCCCTCAGCGCATTGCAACGCGCTGCACACACCACCTGCGTGGACAAAGGCGACCCCATTAGGGGTTAGCTAAATGGGTACGCCAATACCTAACTGAAAGTAGAGTCGACGGAAGCTTGCACGAATTAGCAGCAGACACTCCGCGAAGTCCCACCTATACACGGTTACTAACCATAGAAAGCCGCATTGGCCGTGCGTCAAATGTTGGGAAATCTCCGTACCTTCATTTGCTTTATGGAAGCATGAACGCTCCGGCGCGTGATCTACCACCACTTCCGTAGTATAGATCTACGTGCATAGTTAGTAACGTCCTGTTTCTTTGTTCACTCGGTCGCGCTGTACAAGTTCGCTTATAGTTCTACCGTCTCGCCTCGTTAACTCAACACTACGGAACGCTGCCATGGAAAAGTCGCATCGCTGGGAGTTAGAGTAAGCGCAGTCTGGCGGAAAGACATACCTCGTTAGCGAGTTTATATTGGTAAAGAAAATGCATGCAGCGTGTACTCCGGAGCTTTACAAAGCACGTCTGCACGTCAAACCAGTCATTAAAGCCTCCCACTTGAAGCAAAAGTCAAGGAAGAAGACAGCAGAGAGGCAACCTTCGTTAGAACTTTGATTTTGTTTACCACCAGTAAGGAAGCAGTGTGAATTCGGGGCCGGGAGAGTAATTTATTTCGCTATACATTTTATAAAGAACCCTGTTTCTTTGTTGAATTATGGTAAAGTTCGTAAAGGAGTTGCTTTAAATAGCGGAACGAGACTGGAAGAAAGAAAAGAGAACATGATTGATTCATCCCTTATGAGCGCCAGGGGTGAGCCGAGATATTGTGAAGTTCAAGAACCCGAATAAATTAAATGAACGGAAGAATAAGGCAGAAGTAAGGCAAAGCTCGGGAGGCATGTAATTATTTCCGGGGCTTCGTTTGGAATTGCACTCGCGCGTAGTAGCTCCCGCCGTACGGTGACTGCGTTACGTCATATAGTTTGCTTTTACGAAACGCGGAGCAAAGCAAAAGCGGAGCGACAAAATCACTGAAGCAAAGAAAACCGAGGAAAAAAGAGCGAGATTAGTAAAATGAGTGCATTTCGTTCTACGGGCGCAGAATTCTAATTAGGTACCAAGGAGCGCAAACAAAGTGATGAACAAGAGAGAGAGAGAGAGAAAGAAAGAGAAGGAGAGATAAAAACCTAAATGACATGCTGGTGATTTTAGTATACTGATGAACCGAATTAAGGATAGCAATTGGAGCAACAAGATCCGTCCCGGAGCCCATGCATGCGATGAAATTAAAGGTTGGTATAAGTTGCGTGCATAGGCTCTGTTTGCGAGTGAAGTTACCTCTGCAGTAGGTGGCTTTCCCTTTTTTTTTCCTGAATTGACCAGCCTGGTTTGTACGAATTCACTTCTGTCTGAAAGTGATACCGTAAAAGCAGCGCGTTTCTTTCTTTAGTTTTTAAATATCAAAGAAAGCAGAGGCTCATGTTTAACTGCCTAATCTTTCCGCATCCATAAACAACTTGATAAGTGGATGTTTTGAATATGAGAATAAGGAAGCTCTAGGTACCGGCCTTGAACTGTAAATAAACACTGACACGCTGCTTTCCGTGAATATATAGTAAACATAATCCATGGACTCGAAATGCCGCTAAGGAGGTAATATTACATCCGCGGAGCTGTACAACATGTATGCAACATTAAAATTAGGTTTCACCTGTTTGACAATGCTTAAGATATAGAATAATGCCGAAATTGTGAAGTTTTGCAGGCTTCCTCATGTTTTTTTTTATTCATGATTATACAAATAAACAGCCTGAACAAAAAAAAAAACATGTCATTAAGCCATTGCTGTATCCCCAAAGGAACGTCAGCTGCTGTGACGTGGGTATCTATGAATGAATGCGGCCAAGCAGCGAGATGATTCCCCCTGGGGAGTGACACGCACACAAAGCGACGTGTTACCCATGAGTGGCGTCTCTGGAGAGCCACATCCTTTTATACGGCCGGGTGCCTTAATCCATGGGTTGCGCTCGCGAGCTCAGTTAGAAATTCGCACGTTCCTGCTCGTTTGAAGACAGGCTGGGCAAAGGCAAATGTATCAGGATGATATGATGTAAATGAGGGAAGCTGTCGAGACAGCGGCTGCCTCTGCTTTGTTACAAGTTGAGCAGACAATGAGGATGAGGTACGTAAACGCATGCGTAAACAGCACCGGACAGGCTTTATTATGTACCGATATCAAGAACTGTATTATAGCGATATCTCGAGAGAATGGTCTATAGGAAACGCGAGAAAAAAAAGAGAAATAGAGAGAAAGAAAGAAAGAAAGAAAGATTTTTTGTAAGGCCCTTTCAGGGTAGTGGGAGTACTATCCACAGTTCTTCGCGTACCGACAGTTTCTCGCCCTCCCGATGCTAGCAAAGATCCTGGCATTATTTTTGTGCGGCCAGATCTGCTTGGCGCTCACCTTTCAGAAGACGTGGTATGTAGTACAGAAACGCGCTTCCAAAATTCAAGTAGAGGCCTTCTTCGCGCTCAGCCTCTACACACTTGCGTTTGTGCGTGTGGGCGAGCGTATATGCGTGGGCGCGTGTGTGTTGGGCGTGCCCTTTCAGAGCAGAAATGTTTACGCAAGTTAAAAAGCGCGCGAGGGTGAAGACAGTCGAGACGCGTACGAACATGGCTGCCGCATAACTAACTAGTTAGGCGTTGATCCTGCGTATAGTTGTCTTTTCTGTATTCGCCTTTCTGCGCAATTTGCAGTGTGTTGCGCCTACTTACCGAAGCAGAAGCACTCCTCTGATATTTATGTCCCCGGCTCACTATACTGCTTCTGAGATCTTGTTAACCTGCCGAGTTGGATATTTTCTTAGCATGTACAACCTCCCCCCGCCCACCTCTCCTTCCACCGCATACTAAACGAAAATAAATAAATAAATAAATAAATAAATAAATAAATAAATAAATAAATAAATAAATAAATAAGGAAGGAAGCACACACACCCACAGAAATCAGAGAGGGCAGACAAGAATAAAAATGTGAAAAGGAACAAGAGAGAGAGAGGGAGACAAAAGGGGAGGAAAGACAGGGAGGTTAGCCAGTGGAAGTGCCGGCTGGCTGCGCTGTAATGGGGAAATGGGTAAACGGAATAAAAGGAGAAAGAAGAAGGCAACAAAAGAAACAGGAAAATTCACACAGTAACGCGATGCTACGCGCTACAATATTCAAAGACGGTCACACATTTCGCATGTTCTCGAAAACTTCAGCAAATACCTTAACGCCTTGAGTGCCGAAGCCCCTCTGGACCAATGTCCTAGAACTTTCTCTTCTGTGAAGGGGCGATTGTGCAGTTTTTCGAGCGTGGTTACGAGCACTTTTTTTTGGCACATTGTAACGGGGACAGTCACAAAGGAGGTGCTCGATCATCTCCGTGCAGCCGCAGGTGTCGCAAGTAGGGCTGTCGGCCATTCCAATGCGGAAGAAGATGAGTAAGAGTGACCACGGATGACAAACAGGAAGCGGTGGAGATGGGATGGGCTATATGTTCGGAGTTTTCCGGTCGCTGCTGCTGTATGCGGCCCCTGTACGGTAAGGTAAAAACGAGCTTCGCCTTCAGGACAAGATAATCGGGCAGGCAGCTGTCGCTAATGCCACCGCGCCCAGGATTGTCTTGAGTGGCTGCGAGGCAGCCGTATAGATCCGGATCCGTTCCGGATGCAAGTCGTACTTTCTTTGCTTTCGTTCTCCCGATGACACTGCATGCTGGCAACACCATTGTTGTTTTACGACGCCTTCGACTCCTATCCGCATTTGTTTGTTTTCTTTTTGACGTTTACATTACCATTTCCCGAACCACTACTATTATTTTTTTTTATTCTTCAGCATATACGCCAGTTCCCGCGACAGCTCGGAACGGGAATTAGAAAACGCTAGCTTTTAACGCACAGTACAATACAAGTTATTCTTAGAGAGTTAGCAAAAAACAACTTTGCGCAACAGTTGTTGGGCAGAAGCAGACGCCAATAGCAGAGGCTAGTGGAAACCCTTGAATGAAATATGATTTCTGGGGACAGACCGACAACATAACATTTGTAAAAACGGAACAACGTAATAAACCAACACATTTGCACATAACTACAATTACACAGCGCCTAAAGAAGCTATATGCGTGGTCGACCGATCATCTTTTTCTTTTTCTGTGGAAAAATGAAGCTATTCGTGGACAAAATTAGGGCGGTTACTGGCAAAATTTTCATCAATATTATTCTGGTTTGGCCTCTCTTCTCTGTTATGCGCAGACAATGACGATTGCTGTTAAAACAAGCGTGGCGGCTCATGAGGGGGCGGAATGGTTGACAATTACATTGTATTCCATTGTGTCGCGACTACTGCGTTCATGAACGGCACTCATTTGGCTTTGTCAGCAAATCCAATCTTTTCATTTAACGCTTCCAATGAGGAACGGAGCAGCAAGCCTGTCTGACAAGTTTGCTTATTCTTCGACAAATGTGATTGTTCTCTTACATTTTTTTGGTTTGGGCGATGGCTGTTCTACACCTACTTCAGTGAAACAAGGGTCTATTCCAAAGAAGCCTACAGTGAGGAGTTTGCAGCACGCCAGACAATGGTCCATCGTGCACGAGAATGGCCGGCTAATGGGGAAAACAAAGAATGCGTCCCTTTCAGAAAACGCAGCTTCATTCGCGCACAGGCATTCTGTATGCGTGCGCTAAATGAAAACTTCACCCACGAAAGAGACAGACATTTACGACCGCTGCTTTGACTGTTTTTCATTGTGCCCTAATGTGCGGGAATGTATTGGATAAGATTAGAAAATTACAAAAATGGCCTGGAGTCGGCGGACGTACAATGAACTCGATATCACTGATAAAGGTCATCGTTATGCCGTAGGCTTAATTAAGCTAATGACCGTGGCGACGTTGCATGAATTATACTGGCTTGCCGTATATATAATAAATTCAGATTACATTAATTAATACTAAATTTTCTTTCACGCGTCCACTCGGGGCGACCTTACTTAAATAGGCCCTAAGCACGTGTGCAGTTGTCGATGTCATTTGCATATGATGCGATTTTAAGTGAATGAATGTCACTCAAGAAAACGGGGAAGTTGTGATAGAGAATTTGTTCTAATATTTCGAAATTCGAGTTTTGCCTGAGATATTTTTTATTCGTGCTGATGGTAACCTTACAGTTGGGCTATCAATAGCTTCAAAATTTTGTAGAACTTGCCTCTGCAGTAGAATTTAAACAGCGTCTCCGTGTACCAGACTATCTGTAGTGGCATGTGCGAAGATATCATGGGAAATATATACCTCTCGCCGTTGTCAAGGATTCTTTTTACTATAGTCGCAATGTCACTGTGAATGGGTGTTACAAGCATACGAATCTTGGATGTATACAGACTTCCACGTGAGTCCCTTGTGAACAATGCGCCGGCAACTTTTACAAACAAAAAAATATTTGGACATAAATTGCCGAGTGAAGTACGCAGAACACCAAGCCTACAATTTTTTAGGCGTTTGTGCTTCGCCATGTTGTGTGCCCGAAACGGAAAACTTGACTTGTGAGTGAAAAAAGCAGGTTTAGACATGAGATTCCAGGCATTACTGTTATTCTTTCGAATATTGCAACCGACAGAGAGAGAGAGAGAGAGAGAGAGAGAGAGAGATGTTCTTGTGTTTGACGGTTACAAGTCGGCACTGCGCACACCAGAAGTACTTGCAATAGTTACCGATAATTTAAATAACTAAGCCGCTGACTATATATTTAGTTATTTACTTTAAATGACAGGCGTGCTGCAATCGCAGAATTAAATCCAGGAGCTGCTATGCCAATGTGCTATGCCAATGTGCTATGCCAATGGGCTAGGCCAAGGTGAGTTAGCTATTGAACTATATTTAGGGGACTGTATGGCTTTCCACATTAAGGGCAACCACAAGTGCCCAATTTGCTTTATATATACGACAAGCGAAGTTCTGGCACCACGAAGATTTTTGTAATACAGTAGTGTACGAATTCTGAATTTCAGAATGAAGGTAGGCCAGTGCCGACACTACGCGTGTGATGAGTTTGTCTGGTGCTCGTATTTTATTGCGATAGAAATTATACGGACACTCCAGGAGCATTTCTGCCGTCACTGACAGCGTCACCGTAATGTTCCGTATAAAGTCCAAGGGCGACAACATTGTCGCCGCGCGCCGTATGCTGTATGTGCGAGTGCAAGTGTGCGACGGGGAGCCGACAATGGTGGCGAAATCTCGCGCGCGAAAGGAGGAAAGCTGGGAGGAAACCCACCGTCTTTAGTCACGTGCAAAGAACCGAGAGAGGGGCGGGAGGGGGGAGGGAGGAGCGTTCTTCTTGAGCGGCGGCTGTGCACGGCGTGGCTGCGCGGACCCTATCTTGAAAGTGATCTGCGATGGGTTGGGGACTAAGTGCACCGAGTGCTGATAGCTTCGTGTGGGTTGTCTTCTCGCCGCTTAGTTGGCGTTAAGCGAGAGGCAGCACGTATGTGAATTCGCACGCTGCTGCTGCCACTCTTCTTCACTCCAGCATTTTCACAGTGAGTGTGCGTGGTCATCTAGTGAAACGTGTTCACATGTGCTTGTGCGCGCGTGGCACCATGCTTGATCATTTAGTAAGCGTATGTTTATAAGTTTATACAGCTGATAAAGCTATTATGGCTTTGTATACCTGTCATTGCTATCACAATCGATGCTTTGCGTATCGGATGAAACTGCTACTTTTTTTTTCAATTACTGCCCATTGTGAAGTTACATGCAGTCGTAGAACATTCCTCGTTGAAATGGTGAGCTCACACAGCAAACCTTTCAAGTAAACTTTACCAAAAGTCACTCATATTGCAAATATTGCTTCTAATAGTGCATATGCAGAAAATATGAAATGCAAAACGATCGTGTGCATTTTAAACTTAGGTGCACGTTACAAAACCCCGCGGGATCAAAGTTAAACCGGTGCCCTTTACTACAGTGTCCCTCAAGAATCATAAACCACTGTGCCCCTGCATTACTTTAAACCCCACAATATAATTAATTTCTCGCTTATATATGTACAAGATCATACTCCATCCGAATGCCCTGCTGAAGCAGGCAGTTTTTTTTTTTCGGAATGAAAGGGGGTTCAAACAGCTCCTGTGAAAACTTGCCGTTGTTTGTTGGAGGTATTCAGTGTCCTTTTTTTTTTGTTGAATAATATTTAGGAAATGTTGGCGCCTTTCGGCAGTACTGGTTGCTTTTTTCACACAGAAATAATATATGTCACAAAGTAAGTACCAACCCGACACTGGACAAAAGAGAGGCACCAAGAACAAAAAGTCAGATAGTCAGATTACGTAGTTGCACTAAACCCGTTCGCAACGCAAATCAAATAAAACAAACTGGAACACAAGGTCTTCCCCCATAAATGTAGAGAAGACAAGCCGCAAAGCCGATCACATGAAGCACATCAAAACGTAGTCTGTTCCCATAGATCTTATTTGATCGATCGATCAATCACTCAATCGATCGATCGATCGATCAATCAATCAATCAATCAATCAATCAATCAATCAATCAATCAATCAATCAATCAATCAATGTCCTATTGACACATTGATTGCATATTGTGGTATTGTATGCACTGTCTGGTAACATGAAAGGGTCCAGCGCAGCTTATACTAGGCCAATGAATGCCACAACTTCGCCGGTTCCCCTTTCTCGCGTGAAGAACACCGGCTCATTGATGACACCCGTCCCTGCAGGATACAGGACTCAATGAGACATTAAATAATTTGCGGACTAATGAATTGCGCGCATTCGTGAGTGTTTTATTTCACACTTTCCTGTTCGTCTCTCATCATCTATCACAGCTGCAGCAGCATGCCGAGCGTGTCGCTAAGCAAACGCCCTCCATTTAACGTACACAACGCTTTCCTCACTACGCGCAAAATATTACGCAGGACTGATACTCTTAAAAGCAATAACTGTGTATTGCGCAAGTACATTAAGGCATACGAAGTCCCCTGCCACTAGGACACTCGAGGAATATGCGCTATAAATATGTCTCTATCTTTATTTAGAGAAAGAGAAATAAAAAAAAGGAACCATACGGATCTGGGTCAGAAAATTGGCAGCGCCTGTTTTACAGAAAGAGAGAGAGAGCAGGCTTCCGTGGTTCCTTTGGCCATGAACTCATTTACTAAGGCATCAGCAGGCTATATATATATATATATATATATATATATATATATATATATATATAGAGAGAGAGAGAGAGAGAGAGAGATAGATAGATAGATAGATAGATAGATAGATAGATAGATAGATAGATAGATAGATAGATAGATAGATAGATAGATAAGGTTGCCTTCGTCTCCTACAGTAACGCCTTCGGTATAGCTACCGAATTACATACCCAGACACAACCATTCTTAGAGCCTACGTGGCGCACTACACTACACACAAACAGTGGTTCGCACGCCCGAATCCCAGTTGCCCCTTTCCGCAGGGGCATGAGTTCAATTTCTTCGCTGCAGAGGGCATGCGCTGACGTCATCGATGCCGCCCTGTCGTCGTACAGCCGGCAAGGTGAAAGCCTGCGCTTTATCTCGCCTCGCTAATCCACAGCAACACAGTGGAAGCCATGAATAGGACAATAAAATGAGTGTACGGTGTCATCACGTGAATACTCCTGATGTCGTGAAGCTCAGGAGAAGGGGGAGGGGGTGGCCTGACGACGACGGTGGTGAAGGGACGCATGGTCATTCAACGCGGACCTAAACTGAAGGGCACAACCACTGTGGCGATAGAAACTTCTTGTTATGATAGAACTACTCATTAGAGCTGGCGCCATTGACTTGTCATATAAAACGTATTATAGTAGGCGGCCGACCAATAATGGACAGTTTTGCGAAGGAAGAACTTTGTTATTAAGTTACGGGGTTTTTGCGTGCCAAAACGACGATCTAATTATGAGGCACGCCGCAGGGGTGGACTTTGGAAAACTGGACCACCTTTGGTTCTTTAACGTGCTCCTAAATCTAAGCACACGGGTGTTTTCGCATTTCGTCCCCATGGAAATGCGGCCGCCGTGGCCGGGTCTCGATTCCGCGATCTCGTGCTTAGCAGCCCAACACCACAGCCACTAAGTAAACACGGCGTGTAAGAACTTTGTTACTCGTTAAAAAAATGTTCCCTATCGGCTGCTGCATTAAAGCCAGTTACTTAGATCACCTTCACAATTCCTCCACTTAGAAAAGAAGCACGATTGACACGCAGAATTTGTCTTGTGCAGGCGAGCTGGTGACTAACACAAACGAATGATTACCGACGAAACAAGTATACAACATAATCTACAGCCATAGGAGACTGTTGTAGGAAAAACAGATATAGAGGTGAGAAGAAAAAAAGTAACTACCGCTAGAACAACGCGCTTCCTGTGGCGCCTCCGATATTTAGGAACTGCACCTACGAAAATTTCTTCTTGTGTACGCTTCACATTAAACGAATCGAGTAGCGAGAGAAAATAAACACGCTTATGATAACCGAACTTCACTGAGTGTACGCGGCACTGTACGACGAAGATGTCAAGGCAGCCACGTTGCTTTGCCGTGGGCGGCTTTTTGGGCAGAGAAACATTTCACTATATGTTGCAGTGGTCGTAAAAGAGGTCCTAGCGTTGTCTCAAAGTAAACAAAATAACAAAATAACGAAACGGCGAATCATGCCCCACGGGTGCAGTTCTCGCGTCCTTTCTACAAGATCCTCCCTCAGCGGTTTCTTTCATATCATGAAACGCCATCACACCGGCGCTGAAATAGACACTTCGGCTTCTGCAGAGAATGCGCCTGAAAATAAACCCAGTAAAGGACATGACAAGAACGGTTGCGCGATATAGCAGGAAGAGAAAAAAAGAAACATTTAATGGTGCAAAAGGCAGACACCTACGCGTATGAATTCGACAAATATTTGTGCGTCGTGCTCGGAGACTGAAGGGTTGTCGCGAAAGTGGGACGCGTTTTGAGGCGCGTGTTTTGCAACATCTGTCACAATGACTATGCAAATTACGTACGTAGCCCATCATTTCTGTCTTCGCTGCGGTCATTGTCGAGATGGCAGCGATGTGCTTAGTTCGCCGTCGCGGAGGGACGCCTTTTGTTCGGGGGAACGAATCAGCGGGTTTTTACTGTTTCGTCAAAGTAGAAACCACCCCTACACCGCGCGGATAATGGTGCAAAACGAAACGAGGTACTTCGCTTGATTTTAAAACGCGAGATGCTTCAGGAAGCCACGTAACGACTGCTGATGAGACAAGGCTCTCGTGAGGTCTGCGGATTTCTGACGGTGGTGCATGGAATCCAGGAAGTGAGGCAGAAAGCTTCAGAGCAAAATTTTCAGAGCAAAAGGAAGGAGAGCTTTTTTGCGCTTACATCAACATTGAAAAGTTATAGGCCTGTGCGGCACACGCAGCACAGTCACAGCGTAAGCTGGAGGAGCGGCTGCATATGAACTCCATTTTCGGCACCAGGCATTACCGGGTTTTCGCGGCGCAATCTCATCGCGTTGCTTCCACGAGAACGATCTGAATTGTCCGCCCGGCATCGACGGCGAGCTGGGGCTTGTGCTGCGGCTTGTGCTGCTCTGTGCACAGTGTTCTGCTGAGCCCGATGTTGCCTGGTTGCAGCCGAACACGTAGCTCTACGGTTCGCTTCTTCAGCAGCGGTTTGTGCCTTGTGAAGGAGGTGCCATTAACGTGCACCGAAGCTTAAACACCAGTATCCCGAGTACGCGGCGCATGTGTCACATCCCTCGAACAGTGGCATGGTACGTTGGTGTTGATGATGATGGCGATTATGGTTTATTGGCATCCTCTTCGAAACAAGGTGGTAACAAATAATCACCTAGCCTGCTTGAGTAGACAGATTCAGCTACATGCAGCCTGCAACTGTTATATGCAACTGCTGCGTGTTGGGACACCTGGTGAAATATAACTGAAGTGCAATGCAAGTAAGGAAAGAAATCAACTTTATTCAAGGCCCTGCAGGCCTCGAGCGCTTTGGGCTCTCATGGTGTGGGCGTCTCCCACGACGGAACAGGGAGGTTGAGTTTCCTGGCGGTGTCGTGGACCGGCTGGACGGCCCAGAGTTGGGGAGTGAGTTCTTCGCTCCGGATTGCTTTTTCAAACTTGCGTTTGTCCGGTTCGGAGTTTATGTACAATGCAAAGTTTGTACTTATCAACGTTACAGGAGTGCATGTGACACCGCGTGGAAAAACCCGCCGTGGTTGTTCGGTGGCTATGGTGTTGGGCTGTGAGCACGAGGTCGCGGGACCGAATCCCGGCCACGGCGGCCGTATTTCGATGGGGGCGAAATGTGAAAACACCCGTGTGCTTAGATTTAGGTGCACGTTAAAGAACCCCAGGTGGTAGAAATTTCCGGAGTCCTCCACTACGGCGTGCCTCATAATCAGAAAGTGGTTTTGGCATAAAACCCCATATTTTTTTTTATCGCGTGGAAAATGGCAAGATACGATGCTGCTGCTGATGATGATGATGATTTCTTGGTATTTCTTTTGAAACTGGACGGTGACCAACAGCCATCTAGCTTGCTTGAATTAATCAGGTATGCCATACTTCTTTTTCATTACAGCAATATCTATACAACCTCATAATCTTCTTTTTCTACCTCAAGACTTCTCTATCTACATTGTACCACTACCTCTGCAACTGCTGCATGGCATGTAACCTGGTGTAATAATATGCAACTGCAATGCAAAAGGCGCACGTATAGAAGCTATGCGGCGCGCATCGCACATCGGAAGACAAGTGGCACGATACGATGCTAATGATGATGGCAATATATTGGCATTCTTTTTGAAACGCGTCGGTGACGTAGATCTAGCCAGCGTCGTTTAATTAGGTAGGCAATATGTATATATATATATTTTCTAGCATTCTTGTATACATCTCCTTAAAATTCTTTTTCTTCCTGAAACTTTCTCTAACTGCCTCGTACCACTGCCTGTGCATCTGCTACGTGGCGTTCTTTTTGGTGCAATATTATGGAACTGCAACGCGAAGTGTTGCATGCATTGACGCTACGCGGCGCGCGCCTAACTTCGCAGGACAAGTGGCACGATACTATGCTAATTATGCTGATAGTTTGTCGGCATCCCCTTCGTAAGGCGGTGGTGAGGTAGTCACTGAGCCAGCTTGATTCAATCAAACACACAATATATGTTTTTTTTCTGGCATTGCTGTATACATCTTCTCAAACTTCGTTTTCTTCCTCCAACCTTGTCTAATTACCTTGTACCACAACCGGTGCATCTGCGACATGGCGTTCTACCTGCTGTAACATTATGCAAAATGCCATGTTTCGACGCAACGTGGCGCGCTTGTCACATCCCGCGTCTCCTCGCGTGCTAGTGCGCGTTTGTAGGGCATTTTTCCGCTGCACGCTAGCATGTGCTGGCGTGGCTCAGTTATTAAATGGCCGAACACAGGCGCCTAATAACCGAGCCACGCCAACGCTTGCTAGCGTGAAGCGCGACTTGCTTTCTAACTTCGATCGATGAGCACCGCCAGCCTTCAGCGAAAGTTATTGTATACCGACACGTATTCGAACGGCGCGTTAGTAACTGACAAGAGTGATATTGTGTCACAATTCAAAGACTTCTTCTATTCGGTGATGTTGAGACCAGGATTCAAAGCTTCTACAGTATTTTACCTCTATAATAATTCCTGTAACTGACAAATACTGTTCAGTCATCAGCAGTCCCATCGCTAAACAGGAGGTAGGGGTTGCCATTGATCAGTTACCCATGTCAAAAACTCCCAGTACTGATGGCATTTGAGGTGAACTTTATAACATTTTTCAGTCCATCCTTACGCCTCTCCTAGTACAGATATTTTTAATGAGTTTTGAATTAGAGGATCTACCACAGTCCTTCACAAAAAGTCAAACAGTGTTAATATACCTAAAAATACTGACAGAGAAAGATTACGTTCTGTTGAGGGTTATAGACCGATTATAGTGTCCAAAGTTGACTACAAGATTTTTGCAAAAATTTTGTCAAATGGTTTGCAGGCAGCGATTTCAATTCTTATTGGTCCTCAATTAACATGTGGTATAAAAGGCCGTTCAATACAAGCTAACATACACGTCGCTCGTACGGTTCTTAGGTGTTGTTCCACTTCCTGTTATGATTCTGATTGACGTCGCAAACACATATGATCGGGTCCGGTATTCCTTTTTATTTTCTCTTTTATAATACGCCTATGTTGGATCCCCAGTGCTTAATGGCGCTCGAATTTTTTTATAGTCATTGTACAACTCGCTTCGTTGTCAATGGTAGCCTCTCAAATCCCGTCCACATCCGTTCTTCCTTGAACCAAGAATCTCCGGTGTCCCCGCTCGTATTGACTCTTTACTTAGAACCATTCTGTTTGAAAATTTTGAACTGCACAAATGTCCGTGGTTTTAATATTCTTGGGAATCAGGTAAAGGTGCTAGCATACGCTGATGATATCGCATTCTTCTGCAAAGGCAAGCCCAGCATCGACAAAACTCTATCATAGAAGAGTTTTATACTGTCTCCGGTCGCGCAAATGAATAGCTCTAAGAGCACAGGGTTTGGATCTGAGGCCATTATACCATCACATTATGCACGTTGTGCCACCTATTTAGGTGGAGTTCCAATGCGTGCCTACAAATTAAGTTCACACTACTGGAGAGTGCGCATTTCAGCCCTCCAGCGCTATACAAATACCTTTGTTCCCCTCCGTCTTTCGATATTTGGAAGAGCGGAAGCCTGCAACATGTTTTTTTGTAACCAAAGCTTTTTGTGTCTTCCAGCTTCTTCACTGCGCAAAAATTTACGCTCAACGTTTTCACAGCATTTCTTCAACGTTTATATGGTCTTTCAGCATTGAACGTACGAGACGTGACAACATTTTTAGACCAGTGAGTGCTGAACGGTTAGGGTTGGTGCATTTGTATGTGCGACAGTTAGTCTCGTGCTTTATATTTTTTTCGGGATAGCTCTTACTCGGTATATTACGAGCCTTCTTGCAGGTTAACCTGGTTCATGTGCTGCCAGAATTCCTGGTGTCTTGAAATTTTCTTTCTGGACCTTGTTTACGAGCTTCCCGCATGACTTTTATTGTTCTGTTGTTTTTCTGACTGTTCATTTCTCTCTAGATTATTTATTCACTTTGCCACGAAAAAATCTTTACGCAGATTAAATATCAATGTTGTTGCCGCCACCGTTTTATCTATCAGTATACATCGGATTACCAGGACATGATGTTCTTGCAAGAATGCACAATATGCTAGTTCCCCCTTCTACAAAACCTTTTTTTTTACAACTTACACACTGAAACCTTGCCAGTTAGAACATGGCTTCGGAAAAAGGATATTTTTGCTTCGTCAATTAACTGTCGCATTTGTGACATATTTGAAAGTATTGAACACTGTTCTACTGATTGTAAAGATTCCATTCCATTCTGGGATGTCCTCCACAGAAATTTGCAAAAACCTTTTGATCTAAATTCTCACAGTATCGAATCTCTTTTCGTTCGCTGTGACGATGTACCATACGATATGCTTTTACTCATAGACCTACATAGCGTATGGAAAACTCGTATGCAAGACCGAAATGCAGCAAGAACAAGGAGTAGAAGGTGCCACCATAAAGGAGCCAACCTTTCCTAATATTCATTTCAATAAAAAAAAAGAGCGATTCCCTCCAGGTCGCATTTCGCTCAAATGATTACGCCCTTGAAGGACATTAATGATCAAGGAGGATGTGAGCCTGATTAGTGTCAGCTTTTAATTAGGCGTTTAACTCCTAATTTCAGGTTTTTGTTGTGATGGAAGATGTTGCGTTGTGTGACGTTTTCTTTGTATGTAGTGCTCGGTGAGCTGGCATGGCTGTGACCATATGGTGCTCCCATAATAGTGTAGTTTCTGTACATACACAATTTCATGCATTGAAATAAATACATTTACGATGATATTGGGCATAGTGTTACACTGACGAATATAAGGGACAAGACGCGGACGTACGCTCATGTCCATGTCATGTTCATGTCTGTTATGTTCGTCAGTGTAACACTCAGCGCAACGTAATCATGAACGTCCACCAACTAGTCCCGTTCATTGCTTTACTAGAAATAAATACCATGTTAAAAAAGAAAAGTGATGGCGTGGCTCAGGGGTAGAGTAGCTGACTCCCGCGCAACTTGCACGGGTTTGATCCCCGCGGGAAACGGGATTTTTTTTTTTAATTCCCGGCGATAGCTGCTACGGACACCGGACACCAGTGGCAACGGCGGCGGCGGCGAACACCATCGACAACCGAAGATGGCTATTGAAATTATTACCTTACGACAGCTTACGCTGTAAAAAAGGAAGCATTTTATAGCCAACGTTGTGATAGCCTGCGCGTTTCCCCCATGCATGCCAGTATGGCCTGATGTATGTGTGTTCTCTCTGTGTGTGTTTTTGTGCTTTTATTTATTTATTCATTCAGTGTAACAACTTGAAATAATTTGTACGACGATGTAATAGTTTCGTTCACCGCGCTTGCTCAGCGGCTATGGTGTTTTGTGTCTGGGCACGAAGTCGCGGGTTCGATCCCCAGTCGCGGCTGACCCATTTCGATGGGGGCAAGATGCAAAAACGCTCGTGTGCTCGGGTGCCTGTGCTCCAGCCCTAATCTACGGCGTCCCACAACGCCCGCTGTGCAGTTTCGGTATGGTAAACCCTACAATTTTTGAAATGTTTAATTTCCGGGACAAATTTTCATGTTCGATTACACATGAAATGCTATCGCAGAACCCGTTTCTCTAGACATTGTACCTTAAAAGAAAAAGATAAATTTGGGGCTATCCTAAAGTTCCTCTAAAATGAGAATGTCAATTATCCTGCGATTACGAATGCTTAATTATTATAAAAAATTAACAAAACGAAATTTCAGCTTTATGATATTCTGCAAAAAAAGAAGACACGACAAGACAAAGCTGTTCTCGCTAGTTTTTTTTTTTTTTACGATGTCTACTCGACGGAGAATTTGTAGTGATACAAATGCAATGCGTTGGACATGGCTTTGAATGTTGACGGTGTTTAATGATTATAACTTTTAAGAAACTCGCGTCACCGAGAGAACAAAAAGATGTAAAAATGCAAGGCGTCAAAGATTTTTGTTTTGACTTCTCATCCGCTGTGCATGACAAAAGTGTGATGCTTGTTCTTGCTCCCTTTTAAATTTAAATAGCTCAATTATTTTTATTTAGACCAAATTTAGAGTCCGCTGTAGTTACTGGGACGCTAAGGACAAGTAGGAGACCTCCATGGCTTCTTTTATTCGGCGCCGTATTTGTAATCATGCTTAACCAACCAGCCCACCAACACATGCTAAATTACTCCATGGCTAAACACGTTTACCAATAGCCCTCGTTGTCACTCTTTCGTTTCGCTTTAAGAAGCATTCGATACAGTATGCTGAAAAACAGTATGACATACTCAGCCACAAAGTCGCACAGTGAGTGTCGGGAAACTAACGCTTCAAACGCGATTCAAGACGCGCTTGCTTGTACAGGCGCAAGTAAATATATCGTGTGTGCCATCTGACGTTATGCAAGCAGTTCAACGAAACCAAATGTAAAAAAAGGAATGTTGTGCCATGGATACAATTATTATACGATTGCTATTATTATGTTTAGTCATCATAGGTTTGACGACCGAATAGCCTAGGTCTTAAAATTTCATCTTAGACCGTGTTTCTCTTTAGAATTTTTTTTTTTCGTTGAACAACTTGGCTAGCGTTAGCTGCGGCACCCCATATACGGATAAGGGACCGCGCGACAAAGCGCATTTTCTTGTGGGCCTGTGAGTGGGACTTGAAATAGAAAATGTAGTCCAAATTTGGCATGGCGAACTTTGCAGTCTGCCCGTCGATTTCAGTTTATACATGTTAAATAAGAAGAAGGTCAATTCATTCTGCAACCCTGTGGTCGGTAAACTTTCGCTCATGGGTGTATACATATGTGTAAACCGAAGTCAGCGCTGGTAGGAATTTGTGCAGCTAAAGTAGGCTGCTTCTCAATTAGAGCGTTTGAGTGGGGGAGCCTACTTCTACATTCCGTAGGGGTGTGCGAATATTAAATTTTTAACACCACAATGAATAAATAGTACCAGAAACGAATCAAAGCGGATATCGAATGCTTTACGTATAATTCTAGAAAATAAAGATCAATTTTCGCAATTGTTATACAACGATGTTTACATACTAGTATTAATTTCGTTAACACGTTATTGCCATAGAGTGCACGTTTTGAAACCTTCTTTAATAAAGGCACGATTTGAGGTTTAAAGAACAAATAAACAGATTGTTCGCATACAAGGGACTCTTTGTGAAAAGTGTAAATGACAGCTTTAACAACCGCACATGTCTGGCTTCGTGAGCGCCTTAGTGTGTTACATTGCGGAAGATCTGATATGTTCTGTGTCTATACTATGCCCACGGAAGTGAAATTTATCGTATCGTTGTTGCAACCTTATGCTTGATTCCGCGCTGTTAAGTTTTGAAATATTCAAAAGAGATTCGTATTTACGAATAATGACCATTCCATTCAAAGACCGAATCGAATAAGGAAATATTTTATCCGATATTCGAAACCTTAAAAACTATTGAATATTGCCCCGCCCCTAGTAATATGCTTTGGTCGGTGGGCGATGCACGCTTTTACGCGCTTGTAACTCAGGATCTTGCTATTACAGCAGTAAGCATAGCCATCAATGAACGTACTAGAAATAAAGGGGCGTCAATTGCGATCAACCCTTAGTCTTTCCAACCCTGAAACTCGCGCTCGACCGACTGTACCACGAAGTAATCGCGAGTACTTGTAATTACTAATGCGACTAAATTTTTCGCGTCATAGGGCGCAATGCGCTCACCGTGAGCTGAATACGGTTGAACATTGCAGCGTCATCCAGTTGCAGAGTATCGGTGCTACTAATAGAGCGTATTGAACACACGGCGAGTGGAGCGATCACTAGTCAGTTCATTCAGCTACGGCGTATATCACGGAGTAAGAGGTTGTCGGAGAGCAAGCGCCACGTAGCTAGGCGTGTGAGCGGTTTTCTTTTTCAATGATCAGTTAGAAGTATAAGGGAAACCTAGGCATACGATTTTTAATAGCCATCATATAAATTCAACAATAAATGAAGCAAAGGAGCACCACCACTGCTGCGAGTGATTCTGGCTAGTACTCAACGCCCAACACAATGCATTACATAAATAGTCATGAAAGCCAAGCAAAAGCAATTCATATGCGCGATTGAATAATTATTATCAAATAAAACTTGTCTGACCTAAACTGAACGCTTCTGATCTTACAAATCTCATCTGCATCGGAAGATGAAATCCGCATCGAAATTCGTACCGTTGCTCTCATGGTCGCATGTGCAGTTCAGTTATTGACAGAGAGCACAGTACGCAACTGAAACAGGATTCCATCAGCCAGCAACTTTGGCCGATGTTCATAGTCAAAATTCTGTTACACAAGACATAGCCAAGACGACGGCAGTGGATAGGTGAAGTAGAGGCGAGCTGGTGCAGTCACGTGTGAGACATCCGCTGGGAGTAGCCATGCGACTGTACATCACGTAAAGCTGACGGACAAGATCACGTGTGTTTGCGCGTAGACTTATTTCTGGACACAATACGCGCTGCTTTACGCGCTGAAGCATACTGCTAGAGTTGAGAAGTCACGTTATTTGTCGAGTTATTAACAGAAGAGGCTTCGCAGCGTCTGGTGTCGTGGTAGGTACTTGTAAGTACTTGTGGTGTCGTGGTAAGTACTTGTAGGCCTCGTTGCAACTACTGTAAGTGGAAGTCATATCCCCTCAACATGAATGCCTCCATCAAAATTTCCCTGTGAGAAAGCATCAAAAAATCCCTTTATGTCAGTCAAAAAATTTCTTAGTTTGAACAAAAAAGGTTGTTTTCTTTTTTAAATTTCCTGGTCCAATTTTGGAAATTGTGGCAACCAAAAAGCCTTTATTGATAGCAAGCGAGCTAAGGTGTCCTTCCTCCCGAACATTCATCTCACTATACGGACGAAAAAGTGTTTCACAAAAATGGCAACACTACACGTGAGGTCGCATAGTATTTCTCCTGCTGAAATTGCAGCGAGCAAGACAGCCTTCGATCATTCTTTTGCAACAGGGCGTAAAAACTTCAAAACTTATCCAGGAAAAGCAGAGTGAGAAATTCACGTATGGTACGACTAACGTCCCCAAGTGGCCCTCTACGCTCTGGTATATCACATGGCGGGAACGGTAGGCTGTTTCTCGAGTATGTTCCTGACAACCTTCTTATAAAGCCACGCAAGAGTGCGAAAGCAAATTGCATCTTTCTGTACGGGCTACAAGACTGCACTTTAGGTAAGCTTCTAACAAGAGAATATGTGGCCAATTTCAGATTATTAGCAGAAATATGAGACGCTGAGGTATTTCCAAATAACTTACGATCTGCCTCCATCGTGCGTTTCTGGAACTGAGGACAACCTCGAGCAAGACGGAAAAGAAAGCAAAAAGAAAGAAACAAAGAAAGAAAGAAAAAAGAAAGAAAGAAAGAAAGAAAGAGGAAAGAGTTCCTGAAAGCGATATATTTCTAGCCGATGTCAAAGCAGTACCGACCAGGAAGAAGCGACAAAATGAAAGCAACGCTTTCCGTTAAAGTTCTGCTTGCCCCTCATGAGTGAGCCGGGCGAAAGCTCAAAAACTCGTAAACTTAAAGGGATAAACAGCAACAACTACTACTACAACAACAACAACAACAACAACAACAACTTTTGTTAGCATCAGCACGGTCCGTCGCTGCTTGCACGGGTACGGGAAAAATAACTGATCCCGGTGGTCAATTTTTCTTTCCCGCAGGCCAGTGCAGCAATATACGTGCTTTTGCTAAGACAGATAGGCACGACTGAAATTTCACGGTCAAAAGAGCATCAAGAGCAATAGAATAAAATCAAGAGAGGCAGGGTGGTTGCAAGGCCATCTCATTCTCCCCGGCAGTGAATAGCAGGTTCTGTCTCGCCTTACCGTTTTATGCTCTTACTGCTTTTCCAGTTTTTCTTACTTTTTGTCTTTTCTTTTTCGCTTCCGCACGGTGAAACGAGGAAACTAGCGCTGTTCGGGACAGAGCAGGGTAGAGCAGGAAAGAACTAAATTCAGGGTGGATCAAAAACTCATCAGGCTGCGCACGGCATAGTATGCGTACGCTTTCGTGGAGGATGCATTGCACGAACTCACCTAGAAGAGAAAGAGAGAGAGAAAATGATAAATGAAAGGTAGGGAGGTTAACCAGGACAGTAGAAGAAGAAGAAGTCCCTCCGAGTGGCCGCTGCTTCTTCGGTGAGATATTATTTTCTGTTTTCTTCGAAGAATCAGTGCTGTGTTGAGACTTCACTGTTGTCCAGGGAGAACAGACATCCCGTGGGATTCCTGTGTGCCAAAGATCACGCACAATATCGTGTGGTTTGACTGTGCTCCGCAGCGCATCTACGCCTACCACGGCAGTAGGCAGCAAAGAACACCGGCACGAGCCATATGTCCGACAGCGCGTTCCTAGGCGCATGAGTGCCGCAAAATCGGCGCCGCATTCGGAAGTGCCACAACAAGCGCCCAATGTCATCAAGCCGGCGACGCTAGTTTTCAACGCCGCCCTGCCTTCCAGCGCACCTTCAGTGAATATGGCTGAGATCAGCGAAAGTGAAGCCAAGAAACCACGGGTTGACGACGTCAAAACATCTACCTATGATCTAAGTGAAGATGAAGATATAGACTGCGATGAGACGCCGTTCTCCTTGGTAACGTATAAAAAGAAGCGGCCTGAGGGAATTCCAGTTGTTTTTCGACCATCACAGGAAGGACGCAACTTCTGGCAAGTGAATCCAAACCACGCTGCGTCGGAAATTGTCTCTGCAGCAAAAGAAAAAGTGCAGTCTTTCCGCGTGAATAGAGATGGAAGTTTCTCTGTGAACGTTACTTCAGTCTCATCTGCAAGACATCTACTGTCGATGAGCGAAGTTGCTGGTTTGGAAGTCAAGCCATTCATTCCGGCGTCTTATACCAAGAATGTTGGCAAGATACGCCATGTGCCAATTGAGTATACGGAAGAACAACTGGTTGACTTCCTGAAGGATTTTGGAGTGACATCTGCCCGTCGTCAGGCGCGCTACAATCGCCAAGAAGACGGAGCGGTAGAATCACGCCCTCTGAGAACCGTCATCCTTCATTTCAGAGAAGACAAACCAATGCCGCAACGAGTGCATTTAGGTTTCACGAGCCACCCCGTAGAAGAATATCATGGCCCTGCTCTAAGATGCTACAACTGCCAGAGATTTGGACATCTATCGAAGAACTGCCGCAGTCAGCGTCGCTGCAAGATATGCTCAGAAGACCACAACCATTCAGAGTGCAAGTCTGTGTGTCAGCCAAAGTGTGCCAACTGTGGCGGAAACCATACAGCTTCCTACTCCGGGTGCCCTCAGAGCAGAGCTGCCTCAAGGTTACGCAGACATGAGTTAACATATGGAAGGCTGCCTTCTCGTAATGCGCCCCCACCCAACCTTGATGCTGTAAGATGTGCGCCTCCAACTCCTAACAAAGAAAAAGAGCAAGGGGTCCATATGAGCTATTCTGCAGCTCTAAAGCACTCAGGTCGACAACGTTCTGACAGCGAGCGGCATGATCCACCTTCAGAGAATGCTACTCACCTTGCCCCGGCTTCGAGTGAAATTCGCCGACCTTCTCAGCAACGTCCTCAGCCATTGACACAGCAACCTCATTTAACATCTGAGCGACTACCTCAGCATTCGCCTCAACCACACCAGTCATCCCAGCGACCATCTCAGTCAATTCTTCAGCGACCTGCTTCGAGCGCGCATGGAGCTTCAGCGTCGTTTGGTGATTACGCGTCTTTACCAGTAGCCCAGATGATCCTGCCCATGCTATTCACAGCTCTGCGTGCAATTCTAAGTGCCATTCCACAAGCAAACAACCTACCAGAGGTAAAAGCACTGCTCTCTATGGAATCGTTGGTGCTTCCACAACCACCAACAGCTCCACGGCAGGCTTACAATGAATAATCGTTACAACAATGTTTTCGTATTTCAGTGGAATGCTAATAGCCTTCGAAATAAGTCAGCTGATTTTCGCAAACTACTAGCTCAGCATAACTTTCCTGTTTTATGTATACAGGAGGCAGGCGTAAGAGATGACTTTCGTCTTTCAAACTATGTAATATATAAATCATCGCGCATTGCTGGAAGTAGCAGAGCGATGTTATGTGTGAGAAAGGACCTGCCGTCCTATTTAATACAGTCGAGCGATTTAAATATACCGGAGTTCGTAGCATGCAAGATATCTTTCAGAAATACAAGCGTCACAGTGATCAGTCTTTATCTACAATGTGCTAGCAAAATATCAGTAGACAGCTTGGTGAATGTGTTTGGTATCGCAAACTCACATGTGCTGGTTTGTGGGGACTTCAACGCACATAACGTCATCTGGGGCAGTGAATATAACGATTCCCGTGGAAGCATCATAGAGTCTGCCGCAGAAAAAAGTAATCTTATCGTGCTAAATGACAGCTCCCCAACGTTCTTGCGGGGGTTTCGTTACTCAAGCTGTATAGACGTCACGCTCTGCTCACAAGACCTTCTTGATGGCGTTGAATGGTCAACGGACATAGAAACGCACGGTAGTGACCATTTTCCGATCCTGGTAAAACATCGCCTCATACGGAGTGAGGGGACCCGGCGCTACTCAAAATATACTAATTGGCAAAGTTTTCGTCACCACTTAAGTAACTCATTGGGCGAAAATCCGAGCTTTCAAAGTTTTGCAAATATCTTGTGTGAGTCTTACGAGATCTGCACAAAGCAAATCATTGTTCCAAATGAATACGCTGCAGTCGACGGGGAATATGAATGTCTAAGAGCAATTAGAAGACGCGCAGAACGGGCTTACCGCCGCAGTGGAAAGCTGGATGACTACAAGATGGCACAGAAAGTTCGGTCAACTTCGCGCAGACGCTTACAAAAATTAGGTACGAGAAGGTGGCGAGAATACTGCATGTCGTTGTCTCCCTTTACTCCAGTTCCCAGAATATGGTCAGTTGTCCGATCTTTTAGTGGTCCAGTTACCCAGAGCCATCCCTTCCGAGCCCTTGCCGTAGCTCGAAGCACTCTGGAAACATCTGTTGCTGACGAATTCTGTCAACTTATATCCAGACCAGGAATTCCGTTTACTTGCCTACAATTTATACGTTCGATAACACTATCAGAACAGAAAGTTCGTGCGTGCTTTATGTCACAACATCCTCAGCTTGACTGTGAGTTTAGTCTAAATGAATTGAAATGTGCTCTTTCGTCATGCCGTGCAAAGACAACCGCAGGCCCAGATGGTGTCACGTATATGATGTTAAAAAACCTAGGTCCTGTAGGAAGAATGGCTCTTTTGGAGATATTTAATGACATCTGGATAAGAGAGACTCTGCCAGATTCATGGAAATTAGCGCGGGTAATTCCAGTACTAAAACCAGGAAAGACTCCCCTTTGTCTTGACTCTTACCGACCCGTCAGCCTCACAAGCTGTTTTTCCAAACTAATGGAGAAGATGATAGACCGTCGACTGCAGTGGTGGTGTGAACACACAAATATGTTTTCCAATTACATGACCGGTTTTCGACAAAATCGGTGTACAATGGATTCAGTACTAGACATTGCCACATGCGTCGAACGTGAACGAAGTTGCGGAAATGTGACAGTAGCAGTATTTTTAGACATTCAAAGAGCATTCGACACTGTAAGTCACATACACATCCTTGCTGGTATGTTAGAGCTTGGCCTACACGGTCGAGCACTACGATGGGTATCAAATTTCTTGAAAGACAGAAAAATATTTATGGAAACAATCGAAGGCGCGAGTAATTATCACAGCATCACACAGGGCGTTCTGCAGGGCAGTGTTCTAAGTCCGTTTTTATTCAACTGCGTCATGGCAGCCTTGCCACTAAAACTCCCGTCTGGTCTACAGTATTCGCTGTACGCAGATGACATCTGCATATGGGCCTCTGGATCTCATGTACAAGACATTCAAACAACGCTGCAAGAGGGTCTTGATAGTATCGACACCTTTTTAAAAGAAAGAGGCATGAGTCTTTCATACGCAAAGACAGCCGTACTTCCTTTTACTAGACGACAGCTGAATAATTTCCAACTTACGCTTAATGGGCAGACTTTGATGTTTGTGAAAGAGCATAAATTTCTTGGAATTATTCTTGACCGCCAGCTAACATGGGCTTCACACATCCGCGCAATTGAAAAGCAGACCAATGCAGTAATAAACGTACTTCGGCGACTCGCAGGCACAACGTGGGGGGGATCAGTCTCTTCGCTACTACAAGTTCATAACGCACTCATAAAACAAAAAATTGCTTACTCTGCACCTATTCTCCATGGTTTATCGCAAACTTCTGAGGAACGGCTTCAACGTTTACTGGCAAGAGGGCTGCGAGTGTGTCTTGGGGTTCCGCAGGCTACCTCGAGTTCTTTAGTAATTGCTGAAGCTCGTCACCCACCATTTCCAGTCATACGAACGGTTGAAACATGCCGACATATTTATCGCATCTTAACCCAACACGAGAATCATCAATTCAACCCCGCGCTTACCGAAAGAAACAAAAGCAAAATTCACGATGTTGTTCGAGAGCATAAAGCATTATTACCAAGATTTGAATTATGCAAAGTGGATGTTTGTTACCCTCCCTGGATGTTAACATGTCCTAAAATAGAATTATCGGTTGACGGGATTATATCTAAGAGAGACATGTTCATAGTAGCCGCACAACAACTGGCACTCTTCCAAATTTACTCCTTATATCCCCAGTACATACACGTTTATACAGATGGTTCGTGTCATAAAAATTCCTCGACTTCAGCATTCGTCATTCCACGTTTAGCGCTAGAGCAAACATTTAAATTATCCCGAGAGACATCTTCCACCGTGGCAGAACTGTTTGCAATCCTGTGTGCTTTGCGTTTCATAGCATCAAAAGAACATTCGCAAAAATGGGTTATCTTTAGCGATTCGCAAGCCGCTCTCACATTACTACAGAGCAATAAGAAAAATTCTTTGAACACTTTGCTATTGTATGAGACACTCAAAGAACTTACAAAAGCAAGCGCAATGAACCACGTAATTGCATTCCAGTGGATACCTGGGCACTGCAATATTCCTGGAAATACTGCAGCGGACGCAGCTGCGAATCGGGCGCACAATAACGCGGAGACAACCAATCTTCCTCTATTGCGTAGTGAAGTCCGTCTGCTTCTGAGACAGATTTCTTGTCGCCTCAGCAAAACTACCTGGTTTGATCAGCAAACTAAAACCCTGAGTTATACTCTATAGACCCATGTATAAACTTAACAATGCCGGAAAATCTAAGAGACAACAGAAAATTTCAAACATTGGTACACCGCCTGCGTCTTGGTACTGCATTCACTAAACACTTCTTGTACAGGATAAAACGTGTCTCTAGTCCACAGTGTTCTTGTGGCCATGCAGACGAAGATGTGCATCATCTTCTCCTCGAGTGCACTAAATACAATCCACAAAGAAAGGTACTGCAAGCAAATTTGTTGATATTAGACAGAAGACCATTCACTCTAAAAAAAATACTTGGCCCATGGCCAACTGCGGGCCTTCAAAAAAGAGCGCTTCTTGCTCTGAAAAAGTTTTTAGAGGAGACCAACATTTTGGAAAAATATTAGGTATCAGATGATCCGAATGCGCTAAATGAGTAACATAAACGTTGTTCGTGATTCATAATTGGTTTATGTGGCGATCGCAACTTTTATGCAATATGTATAATTCTGTTCTGTACTTGCAGTGCATTACATGCGTTGTGTGTTATGGCTGTTCTAAATATTTGACTTTATGTATGCGTACGTGAACTGAACTAATGCACAGAACTTTGCGACTCATGTACTGTGGGACTGTATATTTTTTGTTCATCCAGTGTTCTACCGGGTTCCATATTTCGTGTCGCTATTCTCCCTTTTTACGCGAATTTGTTTCCTTTGCCAAGTGACAAGGAGTAGCCGGTGCCACCATAAAGGCGCCAACCTCTCCTAATATTCACTTCAATAAAAAAAAAAACCAGGACTGAGCCCGGTGGGCTACCCTACACTGGGGAAAGGGAAAGGGGGACGGAAAGATTAAAAAAAGAGAAATAAAATGTAGAATGGCCAGTAGGGGTTGCCACTTACTTTTCTGGCATTCTTTCCTTTTTTTCCTTGGACCGGGAGAATGGACAGAAATTGTTATTTTGTGAGGGAACGCCTGGTATCGAGTACTCACGATTCAGATTTGCGAAACCTCAGCAGCGATCCCCAGAATAGTGCTATGTTCAACTACAATGGGACTATAGCTTGCTTTGTAAACTTTTCTACAATACTCACTACCTCCGGTTCATTATTTAAATTCTGGGGTTTTATGTGGCAAAAACTAGATCTCATTATAATGAACGCCGCTGTGGGGGACTGCTTAACCATTCTGAACATCTGGGATATTTTTTAACGCGCACTCAATGCATGGTGAACCAGCATTTTTGCATTTTGCCCCCATTGTAATGTGGCCGCCGCGGTCGGGGTAGAACCAGTGTAGAATCCTGGTCGGGGTAGACCTCGAGTTCAACAGTGCTACGCCACAGCCACTGGGCTAGCGCGGTGGGTTACCTCCAGTTCACGTCCTGTCCTTTGCGCTGCACGGGTCAAACATATTTCATCAAGCTTCTACAGAAAGCATCAGAAAAGACTAGCCATAATGTGCAGCGTTCTGTCACTAAGAATTGAGGCATTTTAACCAATGAATGGGGGCATGAAATTCGGCTACTGCGTTGCACTATCTGCCTTTATCACGTCTGCCACCACGATATCAAAAGAGTGCAATTGGGGGAGCGTACAGCCGTACATGCAACTTTGGAACTACACTTAATCTGTGGTTGATATTACCTGAGCGTGGCGCAATTTTTACGGCTGCAAAACAGCTTTTGAATATACAGAACAATAGCAACAAAAAGTGCGCCTTCCAACCATTACGCTGCTGATTCCTTACATTGACCTAATATAAATAGCGTTCAAACTTGTAATCACTTGCAATCATAAAGCGAGGCAAACAAGCGGATTAGCCTAATGCATCTATCGCTGCTTGTGTGACATCAAAAACAAAAGAATCAAACCCTGAACATTTCCAGAATTTCCATTTCCAGAACATTTCAATCATAGTTAGCAACTATCAGCAACCCAGTCTCCAGAGCATGTGACACGGTGGCTGTACATCGCTCCCCATATCGAAGCAAGAACAGCAGTGACTAACGACGGGGAAAAAATGAAATAATGCGCCTAACAGCAGCTCGCCTAACACCGGATTCCCAGTGCAAATTATGCAGCATACTGCTGCATGTGTTCCGCATAAGGAGCAACATACCGGACGTTGTCGGCGAACGCAGATGGCAGCATGAGACGTCGTCTAGTGTGAAGGATACGTGTACTAACAACATTTCTCAAATGAGCCACATTGCGTGGCAGCCTGTGAGCCTTCCGACAAAAGGCTGATGGACGAAGTGTGGCACTAGCTTCAGTACGTTACACACCAGCAACAAGGAACAAGAGAAAAACATACAGACGGGCGAACCAATACGCAAGTAGGAGCAAGCGGCCAAAGTAGCGGTGTGCCATGCAAGACAAGGGTATAACGTAATGCACGCATGGTTTCGAGGCACGTCGCATAATGACCAGCAACACTCCTTTCCTCTCTTATTCTACGCACGGTTGCGTTTTGCTTCTCGGAAAAAAAGAAGAAATACAAATAAAGAACACACAAGAAAGCAACGAAAGCAAAATGTTTGAGGGATGGTGCGACATCGTGGACGATAAACGAGCTGCATGCGTCGGAAATGGAGCGGAAAGGGTGAAGGAAAGTAATTAGAGAATGGTCGCAATAAAACAATAATAAAGATACACACAAATGCAGCTCTCTTTTACGCTACTCCAGCCGCCATTGTTGCCCATCGTGCGGCATCATTTGCCTGCTGCTTCTGCTACTGCAGCATGCGAGTTAGGCTGCTTCATACACGTTCTTCTCTCTCTCTCTCTCTTTCCTTTATTCTTGTATCTCTTCTGCCTTTCTTCCTGATTGTTGCTTTTCACGCTTAATATTCACGTCGGCGAAGTCCACTGTTATCTCGTACGTTCTTGTCCATGCGATGCAGTGCCGCAACATCAATCGAAACAATTATCCAACAACGTGAGTCGTAGCAGTCAGTAATTTTATTAAAAGCTTAACGTTCTTGCTCGCCTCAAGCTTGAGTATAAGAATAAACATACCAATGAACATAATGTACAAAAAGACTTCGAAAGTGCGCCACTGGCTCTCGAATCTCTGTCGTTGTACTTGCCACGTGAATTTTTTCAATCGGCTTATAAATTGTGTTGGTAATTACTGACGATCACGCTGTTTCTAAACAAACACGTTCTCGCTCCGGCATCATTGATTAGATGATAAACGTGCTCAATTACACTTTTCGATTAGGCATACACGATGAGCATTACCACGATGCTGTGACTGCTTCAGTTGAATGGAGGACCCTGCCATAGCGCTGGTGGAGGCAAATGTGCAGTTGGAGTAGAGACTCGCCTGGGAATAAAAGTACATAAGGTAAGCGTCCATTTGAATCATTGAAGTAATGTATAGCAAGTGTGTGGCGATGGCGGCTATTTCAATCATTCCGGGCGGCGTTAGCCTCCCAAAGTTGCCGCTGGCCTTGTTTCGCACGTGTCACACTCACGGACATTCTTTCTCATTCTTTCAGCCCTATCAAGGTAGCGTACTATTGCAAGCGCCCAGATTAAGCGCCGAGTTGGAGCATACAGAAGCATCACAGGAATGCAGTGGAAAACGGTCTGGCTTTGCAGTGACTAGAGAATTCTTAAGTATACTATTGTTGCGTGAAAGGCAAAGGTAGTATTCGTGATGTACCACCCAGTGGATAACCGGCAACCAGCAACTTCATCCCGCCGAAGCGGCTGCACTTTCACGAGACAGCGGATACTGCAGAAAGTTCTCGCTCTTCCTTCCGCAAACAAGAATCTCTATCTCTCTGTGTGACCCTGCTTTAGTTATTTCAATCTTACGTACAGGCTGTCAAGAGGGATCTGCAAAAGAAGCTAAATAAATGTACTTAAATAAGGAGCGAACAGTCCGAATCGTACAATACGAGAGAAAGAAAGAGAGATTGAAATGGAAGATGGGAAAGGCAATGTGTTTCGCCGGAAGTAAGGCATCCAGTTTGCTACACTATACTAATGGGGAGGGGGAAATGGAGAAATAAAGGCGCATAGGAAACCGCAGAAGGAGAGCTTGAGAAAAACACGACAGTGATGGAATTGATTTGTTTAGGCACTTAGACTTAGTAAGGTCAGTCGCGCCTAATGGCGTTCTCTTGTGACCATTACAGAGGCCGGCATTACAGGAACGCATGTTGCGAACCGCAACCGGCAGTTGAGACGAACTAGCGTGGTCACGAGCGACTGCATCTTTGTGTCGCTTCGAGGAGAAAGCAAATAACACGCTGCATGGAAGCAAAGTGAAATACCAGAATGCATAGAGAAAGGGGGTTAAACAAATATATGTGGTAGCGAGGCTCCACGCTTTCATTTGCACTTTAGATAAACTTGCGCGACAAAATATCCTATTTCGCAGCCGCAAAAGCGTATTCTATACGGATGCGAATTCAGGGCAGAAGGAAACTGCAAGACCGAAGGGCTCATAGAGAAAAAAAAAAACAATCTGATGCATTTGAACACACCGCAAGGTCACGCCATTCATCGTCCGTGAGCGAGCTGTAGGCGAAAAGTGGCGGCATGGCGGAGCCCGACAGCACGCGGGAATTTTACAGTATTTTCTGACTTCCGCGCGGACTACGTGTCCACAGCACCGTGAAAGTGAAAACGTGTCGAGAAACCACGAAATAACGAAATTCCTTTTTCTTTTTAGGCCTGACATTAATGAAACAATGCGCTTCACTATCCAAACTGTTTCTCCTTTACTACTGAGCGCGGGCCTTCCGTAAAGCCACCGCATAAGAACTGGGGAGGCTTCGCAGCAAGAACTTTGTATGCACGTTGTAACCGCGGTCTGCTTTCCAATCGCCTGCACAGGGTAGATAACAGGCCTCAGGCTGGGTAGCTTCTCTGCCTTTTGACTAATCATTTGATTTATTGGCTATTTCTGCCGCTGTAATGTAAGGGCTACATCAGGCGAGCTTAGTGGATTCCTACAACATTGCACGCGTGATATGGCAGAAAGAAACGGTGCAAATATAGAATAGGGGAGGGGGTTTGGGGGGGAGGCAATGTCTCTTAGATCTGGTCGTCATCTTGCTTCCCTCGGGTACCAGGCGGTATCGCGAAAGTCTCGCACATACCGCATACTGCCAACTGATGTGGATGAGCCCGTCTTACCTTGTGAGTTGTACGGTTAAGACGAAACTTTAGCCCGGCGGCTCCTGTCTAACTACAAGTGAAAGGAGAAAGGAGGTTTTTTTTTTTCGGCAGCCACCACACCAAATTTGATTAGAGTTGTTGCATTTAAAATAAAATCTAGTGACTGTAGGTCGCGATGTTTGGATTTAGGCCGTCCATCATTTAATAAATATGGTTGAAAATCGTACATTTTCTGAAACCGAAACTGTCAAGTTTAGATATCTGTAATTAAGCAATGAAAAGTTACATTCAAATAGCGTAAATTGCATTTATTAGTACATCTAAAGCGAAAAAATTGGCACATTATACATGATCCTTAAGTACACAATAACATGTGAGTAGGACTTTTGCAAATCCCTTGTAATTATTGTAATATATTCATGCAAGATATATATTAACATGCTAACTTCTTGAAATACACACACACACACACATATATATATATATATATATATAAATATATATATATATATATATATATATATATATATATATATATATATATATATATATATATATATATATGACGGACAAGGCGATGCATACACCCTAAACAAAGGAGTTCGGCAAGGAAGTGTATTAAGTTCTCTTCTCTTCAATGCAGCAATAGCAGATTTACCAGCAGTATTTCCAGCTGACATAAACATATCTATGTATGATGATGACATTTGTATATGGGCATCGAACAAGTCTGTAGCGGTTTTCAAGCATTGACTACACGAAGCTTTGAATGCAATAGGTGTACATTTAAAAGAAGAGGGCATGGAAATATCTTATGCCAAATCAGCGGTTTTGCCTTTCTCAAGAAAAAAGGTTAGAAATTTTGGTCTTTCAATAGACGGCGATGAGATCGAGCTGGTTCGGAAACATCTTTTTCTACGCGTGATTTTAGACAACCAGCCTCGACGGACTCATAGTTCGACTGCCCTGAAGGACCAAATTAGTTGCGTGATAAATGTTTTCCGCAGAATCGCAGGCAGGAAGATGGGTGGAACAACTGCATCCTTGCGTCACGTCTACTCAGCACTTGTCTGTCGGAGAATTGCTTACGGCGCCTCTGTATCGCACAAATTATCTGCGACGTCCCTCCACCGGCTACAGCTGTTGCAGGCTCGGAGTTTACGAGTGTGCCTAGGAGTCCCGCAAGCTACATCCAGTCGCCTCAGTATTGCAGAAGCGTGGGAACTACATTTCACCGTAATTTGCAGCCTGGAAACAGGCCGACATCTCTTCAGGATTTCTACCCAGCATTCTGCGCACCCACTTCTCTCTCTGATAAAAAACAGTCCCGGTGCACAGATACACGCCCTGTTTCAAGATCATAAACCACGAATTTCACGATCAGTTTTTTGGCACTTAGACCTCTGCTACGTACCCGCCATGGTTTCTGCAGAAAACAGAAACATAAAAGCGACGTTTCCACATTAGCAGCGAAACAATTAGTGTTACATCAGCTATTTCACAAGCACAAGGAATCTATTCACGTCTACACGGACGGTTCTGTAATCAACAAAAATGCGACTGCAGTTTATATTGCACCATATTTAGAGGTAGAGTACGCTTGTCGACTAGGACACACGTCGTCACCAACAATAGCGGAATTAGTGGCAATTCTCCAAGCCACTTATTTTATCAAGACCTATGAAACACGAACAAAGTGAGTAATTTAAACGGACTCCTTATCGGCTTTAGCATGTCTTGAAAATGTTGATGACAACCAACCACACGCTCGAATAACATACGCAGTACTGAACAGTTTAAGTCAGGGTAATGAAAGAAAACATGAAGTGATATTACAGTGGGTCCCGGGGCATGCTGGTATAGCACGCAACGAATTAGCGGACTCGTAGGCGAAATGGCCCATAAAGATGCAGAAATTCAACTCATTCCTTTATCACCAATGGAGACGAATCGCATATTGAGCGTACTAAAGAAGGACTTGTGTATGTCAACCTGGTTTAACGAAATTACCTAGGAATCAATTCTTTAAGAAGAATACCAGCTGGATGTAGAACTTTCGAAAAGTGCCGAGACACTAATTCATCGACTGTGCCTTGGGACACCATACACCAAACATTTCCTATATCGTATAAAACGGGCTTCCTCCCCGACTTGCTGCTGTGGACACGACGATGAGGATGTTCGCCATCTACTCCTCGAATGCCCCATATACGCGATGCAAAGACGGCAGCCAGAACAAGAGCTACATTCCATTGATCTTCACCGGCCTTTCTCACTCGCAAAATTTCTGGGCCCATAACCATCGAAAATAGCGCAGCGAAAAGCAGTGAACGCACTTGAACATTTTTACGAAGAAACAGGCATCCTTCACAAGTGCTAGATATTGCAATGAATAATCATACGATGTAACTATAACTTATTTGTTTTATTTCTAATTATTAGCGCTTGTATATTACATGTTATACTTTTTTGTATTCTGTGCGGGCATTATTTTGACTCTGTGTAATTCCCAATTTGTTTATTTGCTCATCGCAGTCTACATCACAGCCGCTTGTCTGTCTTTGTGGCTTTGTTTACAAACTCATTGTGGTGCAACTTGCATTTGACTTTTATATTGATATGTTCATGGGTGTATAAGAGTGTGTTGCGGATTTCTGGCCCTATGACGTGGTTTCTTTTCATATTCTTACATATATTATTTATATTGTTGTTTGCGCTATAAGAAAAGGAGTAGCCGTCACCATTATAAGGTGAATACGTCTCTTTCTTTTATTTTCATTTCAATAAAAAAATATAGCAAATTTGTTGGCGTTAGATGCTTTAACGGCTTCGATATCTGTTTTTGATGCAGAGAGACAAATCTGTAAATTTCAGGCTTCCATTTCCTCAAATTTACAACTTTCTTTAAAACCTTTGCAGAACATTCAGGCGATAAATGAACAGTTAACTTCCAGCAGTCACGATAATTTTTCTTTCTCTATAAAATGCAACAAAATTTCTTAATATGGCCAAAGGGTTATTTCAGAAAGCAGTTCTGAGTTTTACATGTATTTGAATAGGCATCATTGGGGTTGAGCCCAAGCTAAAGCTTTCTCTGAACACGCAGAAATCAGATTTTTTTTGTACGCGTAATATGACGCCTTAATGAGACGGGCAAACATGAAAAATAATCTAACGAGCTGATACTGCAAAGAGTGAAAGCCTATATTAGAGCAATAGTATTAAACGAGTCGAGACATCTTAGTGGCAAAAGGATCGCTTCCGCTAGAGAGAACAACTGGCTACACAGGCTCAGAAAAGCCAACATATACTACTAGCTGAGGAGCTACGGCACCATTTCTTTTTCATCGATTTCCAAACGTTTTTATAAAGTCTACCTTGCCTCAAAGCAGACCACTTCTCTCAACATTTGTAATTATTTCATTTGGCCACCTCAGTAATAAGGAATCCTTCAGAAGGTGGTTGCTTGGTTTTATGATTTATGATGGAAAGCATTAATTTTGAAGAAACGTCTGTTGTTCTTATCTTCAGCTGTCTCTTCGGAATCGCCGCGTACAAATACGAAATCTGAAATAGAATATAAGTGTCGTATAAGTATATTTACGTCGTTATAACGCCTTAGCGAAACCTCAAGGCGAAGATTTGGCCACAGATAGATGTCGAACGCACAGCAACACAGCGCCAAGTGAATACAGAGACGACTAAATAACGTAGGCCAGTATTCACTGAAATGTTCTTGCACTTAAGGTGTACATATGAGGAGTTGCCAGCCAATCAAAATGTCGGACATACTATAAGCGAAGACAGCCGGCCGTTAGCAGATAGCGCTCACGAACAGAAAGCTTTGGGAATTCAAGCCCCAGGGACAAAATATTAATATCGCAGCCATTCAGGCGAATCAGCGATCGTGTGAACACCGCAGTGGTACTGATTCCGACATCGCAAATCTTATTGGCACCTGGCATGCATCTGTGTGGATGCGTCTGTTTCTTTAAAAAAGCAACTGTTATATGGGGATTCGGGTCCCCCCGGCATTGAATTATCTTTTCGTCCACTTCCATTTTCCCTTTCTATGGTATTTCGGCGTCTCAATAAAAGGCGAAACTCAAGTTTTTGCATGCTTTCACTGACTTCATGACATGTTTTCTCTATAAGGCTTTAGCTATGTATAACTGAGAGGTGCTCTGCACCAACCACTGGAACAGGAAAGAAAAAAGTGAGTGCATGGTAGCCGGCGTGTCATAGAAAGGCCGTATGCGCTGCTGCGCTTTCGCACTAAATAATTGAGAAAGTACATGCGGCGCTGTTGACGCCGGCATCGAGCATATAGCAGGGAAAACTAATTAACTTGTTCGCTAATGAGCACTTTGGATGCAGTAGCCGCCCAATATTATGCAAAGTAACTTGTTTTAATCTCTCATGCTCTAAGGGTAAGGTGCCGCGCATTCACGTTTTCTTGCTTTCACTATGCCCCACTTTCTATTTGCGTTTCAGAGGAGAATAAAAAAAAAGAAGACTCACATGCGGAGCGCAGTCGTGTGCCAGCGGAAATGAGCGTACACATGTTGATCTGTGAACGGAACGAAAAAAAAAGGGGAAATAAAGATCCGAAGCAACACACACACACACACACACACACGCGCACACACACACACACACACACACACACACACACACACACACACACACACACACACACACACACACACACACACACACACACACACACACACACACACACACACACACACACACACACACACACACACACACACACACACACACACACACACACACACACACACACACACACACACACACACACACACACACACACACACACACACACACTCACTCACTCACACACGCACGCACGCACGCACACACGCAGGCACGCACGCGTGCTCACACACACACCCATATATATATATATATATATATATATATATATATATATATATATATATATATATGGGGTGTTAACCTTTCCAAAGGGGAGCAATGGGTTATGACAGATTTAATGTGCACCCTAACCACGGTACGCTGGCGTTTACGCCCGCAGCCCGCATCGGGACGCGGCCGCTGCTGCCGAAATGTGAACCCGCGGACTCGTGCTCAGCAACATAACGCCATATGTACTGAGCCAACGAAGCCGGTGAAGTCAGTGTCGAAGAAAATCATTTCGTACCGTTATAAATCGATAAAGTATTTGTTTCGCTCTTAAACCTTTCATCAAGCGTTTGCGCATTCATCTGACATTGTGTCCTAGCATCTCTGAGCTCTCTCCAACTGCACAGACGAACACAACAGTAACAGCAATGTGCCTGCGTAGCGTGGACTGCCCCCACGCAAAAAATTTCGCCAGAGACACCGCTTACGTGTGGAAATGCGAAATAATCCTAGTTGCTTTTGTAAAATGTTCTTTTTTTTTCTGCGCGTTTCTTTTACGCACGAGCTCTCGCCTGCGTTTTAACTGCATGCGCCTCGTTGAGGGCAAATGAAAACGTGTCAAGTGTTTCACCGGGCTCGCTTGCCCGCATAGAGTTCACAACTCCAAATGACTACTCAGTGGCATTCAATAGGACATGGACGTTTTTTTTTTTTAATTCTACACGCTCATTTTGTACACTCATGACGTGTCGCCACCTCATACCCATTGGCTGCGCCGTCACGTGCCCAACGATGCACGCACTAAGTGCACATTTCGTAGAGTAGAGCCACCGTGGCGTCGGGGAAGCATGCTCGTCTCCTACCCTGAAGACCCGGGTTTGATTCCCACCCACACCAAAATTTACCTAATAGTCTTTTCAAAGACATTAATTAGCTTTGTTTACAGGAACCTCCTTGAGAATTTTGATGTCGTTTCTAGCGTTCTTTATATTGTGGTTTTACTCTTTCCCGTCGGCCATTTCTGGTACCATCGTTCGGTCACGCCACCGACTACAACGCCAGATTTTCGCGTAATGGGGCAAATGC
Organism: Dermacentor variabilis; assembly: GCF_050947875.1. NCBI lineage: Eukaryota > Metazoa > Arthropoda > Arachnida > Ixodida > Ixodidae > Dermacentor > Dermacentor variabilis. The sequence continues at coordinate 61,324,418 of NC_134571.1, read as the reverse complement.
TGCTTTCGCATTAAAATGTCTCGATAATGTGGCTTCGGGATGCGAACCTCAGTAGCATTCAAAGACGAGTGCGGAGGTGCGTGTGTGATGGTGGGAGTTTTCTTCCGTGTGCCCACTGGGGTCACCTGAGTTCATTCTATTCTGGCTTCGCATAAAGACTGCTACAGAAGCGAAGGCTGACTCCATAAATGAACTACAGAGCCATGCGCAGTGTGACCCTTGCGCATCGCACCGCAGAGGCAGCAGTGATTACACGGTGAAAGACTGCGATGGCCATTTTGCTAGCTCGCACTCTGTCCTCGACCACTCCCTCGCAGCAGAACAGCTGTGGTAATTACCGTGGGATCCCAGTGGACAACGATGTGCGCACTTCAACCGACTGGGGGAAATTAACACCACGCGAGAAAGTGAGCTCGATTTAAATGGCGAAGCACGGGTGGTAGCTCAGCAGGACTTCGTAAAAAAAAAAGTAAGTGAAAAAACTTTTCTTGAATGAGCACGACGACCACCGCCCTAATCTGGTCAAGTCGGGAAGGCCGGCACAAGTGATTGCGGAACTTTTCTAATTTATTATTTATTTATTTTTTACATACAGCTTTATATTTGAACTCCATCTTTGATTAAACGAGAAGGCGGAAAGGCAGACAAGACAGGTGTGGTACGTTTTGAAGGCTAAACGTTTCGGCAGCCATATCAAGACCGTTTTACTTTAATAGCTCTCGAATTATTCATGACTCGAATGTCTTGTCGGAAAAGATTGTTTTTGCACTTTCTTTACCGTTCTTTTTGTCTCCTATGTTTCTAAAAAAAATTTCTTTCTGCTTATGAAATACCTTCTCTTGAAATTCTTGAAAGCATGCGCGATTTATTTGAAAACCAAGTACAGGATAATTGAAAGTGTAGATAGACAACCAGGAGTCATCAGAAAGAAAGTGAGAGAAACAGAGACAGTTATCCGGATTCATAGAATGGAAACAAAAAGGAGCATGGAGTTTTGCAAGAATGAGAAGAAAGAAATTAGACGGGAAAATCTGTACGATAACACGGAGGGAAGTGCCTTGCTGCTTGAGGTTCGAGCTGGTTGTCTAATGACAAAAACATACCGGAGCAAATATTTACAACTAAATAAGGCATGTGTATGCTGCAGCAAAAAGCCGGAGACCACAAAGCTCATCCTAACGGAATGCGAAGGGGTTCACATAGTGAGACCCGTAGGCTACGTAGACCTTTCAAAGTGCTAGGACGTAAAGTGAACGGAAGCATCAGCCGGTAAGAGACGTTTAGAGTATTGGCGGAAGAAAAGCAGGGAGGACATTGATACGACCCAATCCGTTACAGGCGAAGGTAGCGGTATGACGTATATAGAGAAGTTTTCAGGAAGAAAAAGAAAGATTAGAGATGTATACAAAAATGCTAGAATGTTAGAATGTGAAAGCATGTTTAGCAAACCTGAGTACCTCAATAAGGCTAGGTGACGATGCGTCACCGCCACGTTTCTAAGGGGATGCCAATAAATTATCGTCATCATTATCATTATACAGATACTAGAAAAAAAGTATCAGTTTTGCCCGAAAGGCGAAGCATCGATTGCGATAGCAAATTAGTAAAACAGCTAGCTATACGAAGTAAGGGCTAGTAGTTTTATCGGCCATATAAACTTGTACACATAGGCATACTAACTAAATTAACAAGCATGGTGTCCCGCACACACAAGCAAACATGAACGCATCTCCCTCAATGACCGTAGACTACTCGCTTTCAAAACGCTGGAGCGAGGAAGGGCGACAGCAGCCGCGTGAAAATTGAACTTCGTGCAGCCTCTCGCACCAACACAAACTAAACGGTGGAAGCACAGCGCGAGGCCTGACTCTGTCCCTGTCGCAGATCGCTTTCAAGATACAGTGGCTCGGAGTAAAACGCGCCCCCCTCCCTACTCTCCCCATGGATCCTTGCACGTGACGGAAGATGGCGCGCTTCCTCCCCATTTCCATAATTTGCGTGCGCGAAATTGAGCCGTGCTCTGCGCCTTACCCTCGCCCGCTTTTACTCGCACGGCACGCAGTGACGACATTATAGCCCTTGGACTTTATGCGGAACGTCACGGCGACGGCAAACACGCACCTGGAGTGTGTATATAACTGCTGTTACAATAAAATGTTAGTAGGCAGGTCATTAATGTAGATCAGGAATGGTAAATTGCCTTAAACTGAAACTTGAGAAACACCCGAAAATGCTGGTGCTAAGGGTGACTGCATGCGATAAATTAAAACGTTGAGTATGATTACTAATGAAAGTTCAAATCCACCTGAGTATGGTAGAGTCAATATTTAGAAAGCTTAAACTATAAGGTAGCATAAAATGTCTGACCTTACCAACTGCTTTGGTGAAATCAAGAAATATGCAATCACTTATAAATGCAGAGCTAGGGCAAAAATGGAGATCATTGGTAAAGACTAGTAGCTGAGTTTCACCGAAAAAAAGCTTTCCGAACTCTCGTTGGGCCGGCTTAGGAAAATTGTTACTATCCAGGAAATTCAAAAGCCAGGTGATTATGACGTGCACACTTTTAAATGGGATGGAAGTAACCGAAATTGCGCGGTAGATGTTTGGATCTGATGGCGATGCACGTTTGCGCACGGGAATCACGTTGCCCGTAAGCTAGTGATTTAGTAGAGCTGCTTGAGAAAAAGACTGGGAAAATAGACATGCTAAAATGACTGAAGGATATTCTAAAAAAAAAACATTGATTTGATAGCGTCTCTGCCGCTTGAAGGAGAGAATTTCAATTTGTTGATGACTGCGCGGATTCCGGCCGAGCTTATGCACATTGGGTACACCGAGGGAGAATTAGCGTAGCTGCTCGTAAAAAAAGGTAAATCAGTTGAGAACTTCCGATATGAAAACTTTGCTGAAGGTATCATTAATTATTATACGCTCTGCGAATCTGGAGCGGCGTCGCCTTGTGGAGTTCGTAACGTTAATTTGCTACTGCAGTTGCCCGGAATGGTTATTCAAAGGTGCTTCGGATAACTTACTAATATCAAAGGAAGTGTCTTCTAAAGGAATCAAATTTGCATATATTTAATTATCTCACGTAATCAACACAGACTGTCCTGTAAGGTTCGAAGCAAGTGGCGCATTATGCTGTCCTGGTGGCTGGAAACAATATTTTTTTTTAACGATTGACAACCCTGTTGAAGTGTCTGCTGCACCAGGGTGAATTGCTGCTATGATAAACCTTTCTTAGCGGGATAAATATGTTTATAAGCTCAATTACCATCTTTCTGAGTAAAAACCAATTTTCATGAACTGTGTGAAATCATGCATTTTGATTAAGTTGACGTATGTAAAACGGTAAAAGACCATGTGAGCTACCTGCACAATGACAGAGAGAGAGAGAGAGAGAGAGAGCGAATTATAAATGAAGAGCAGGGAGGTTAATCCCGACTGAGCCCGCTTGGCTACCCTAAACTGGGGATAGGAAAAAGGGGAGGGAACGATTAAAACAAAAAGAGAAAGTTCACTGGGGATATCGATCGGTCACTCAGTGTGGATCACAGACGGTGACTCAATCCGGTAGCTTTCAAATATCGCAGCAGCGCTTCTGTGGAATTTTGTAGCTGCGACGGGCGAGGCCATTGCTCCAATGTGTTGTTCAAGGTGCATAATGACAGAATTAAAATTTAGGCAATTATGTTATTTCAGAATCGCGTAAGTACGGTTAATGTTATTCGTACTCTATCTCTTCCTGTATCGTCGCGGATGATTCTGACGTCAGTATCTAAGATCAGATTCGTGATAACGCTGACATGTTACCGTCACATAAGCTATGTCTATATAAATTGATAAGCGATCCACACTACGCTCCAAACTGTGAAATTTGTCCCACCCATAGGTTTGTTCCAAAGTGGGATAGTGCCAAAGGTAAACAGGCTACAAAACTGCTGCATCTTCTCGATCCGCATAAGAAAGAAAAACAAAAGGCACGCTATGTGTTTTGGTCAGTTGGTAGTAGCGTCCTGTACAAATTCATGCGCTGCGGAGAGCAAATTAATTGTGTGTTCGCTACTGCAAAGGGCAGACGCTATAAAAAACTGTTTATTCTGAAACTATTCAACCTCATTTCAAACATGCGAGATTGGCTACGTTACGCTGAACGAGAAGGATGAATACAAAGTAATACCCGCCGTGGTTGCTCAGTGGCTATGGTGTTGGGCTGCTGAGCACGAGGTCGCGGGATCGAATACCGGCCACGGCGGCCGCATTTCGATGTGGACGAAATGTGAAAACACCCGTGTACTTAGATTTAGGTGCACGTTAAAGAAACCCAGGTGGTCGAAATTTCCGGAGCCCTCCACTACGGCGTGCCTCATAATCAGAAAGTGGTTTTGGCACGTAAAACCCCATAATTTAATACAAAAGAATATAGCATAAAAGGGACAGATAGACTGCATATACCAACGACTAAATGACTTCTACATTCATGCAATCGGCAAATGAAGGGAAAACAACTAGACGAACTTCTTCTACAGCAGCAGCGTTGCGAATATAGCGCAACGGCCATGAGCAGCGTTGTGAAGCCGCTGCACCTGAACAGGGGCCCTATAACCTAAACCTATTCCAGTATGTCTTCATTACAATCTCCTGACGTCAAATTTGCGTAACCGTCGACGCAAGCATTGGGTGGTGACCCGAAGGCTTGTATAAACAGACCAATCAAACGCTCTCCTCGTTCATAGGAGGCCACTTTTTTTTGCATGAAAAACGAATAACATTACCTACAATGAGCGGCTTGTTTTAACTAATTGGCTGACGAGAAGCGAGGAGCACGCTCAAGTGGAAAGAGATTTGATGGGGCCGAGCCGGTGCACTGAAAATTGATAACCGTATGACGAGGGTGGCGCCGGCGTCTGCGATTGGTCCGCTTTCCCTTACTTAGCTTGCAGTGGCTGGTCGAAGATCGCGGCGGAATGCAGCGGAAGGTTAAGAATACCGCTAAAACGGATCCTCAGCGAACAAGAGTTGGCAGAGCAAGGTCGTAAACGTGCCGAAAGGGCTCGAAAATGCTACACGGCCACGCAAAAGGTTTTATTGTACGCAAATAAACCCGTGCTCTCCGGCAGGGGAGAGTAGCCAGTGCGTGAGCGATCGGCGGCATCCGTCTTTTATTCCTTTCGGAACGGGGTAGCCCGCGGCTATCCAGAAAAAAATTCAGTTTTGTTCGGCATATAATGCATTTTTAACGCTTATACGTAATTTTGACGCGGTGAGTTTTCGCGGTTTTGTGACGTCGCGTTACAAGCAGGTGAAGTGGGTGCCGTCCGCAAACTTTTAACCAATATAGCCGAGGGCCAATGGCGAAAATGCATTGCATCAGAAATAAATATTTTTCTTTTGTTCGGTCAATTCATGCGTAATCAGTGGGTACACGTCATATCAGATGGGGAGCTATCGCGGTTTTCATGATGTCGCACGACAGACAGGCGAAGTGGAGGTGGTCCAAAAAAGTTTTCGACTAATCGCGGAGGGCTGATGGCAGAATTGGAATAGAAAAGTTTGGAATAGCTTCACTTCACAGCGCGCCTGGGCTGCAATAAGGGTTTGCCAGGGGAAGTTTCGCTCTTCCTTCTATTTTCGATGCATTTGTGGCGTGATTCTAGGCGGAGCGGAGACAAATGGTACCGGCTCACGATTTAAGACCTAAATTTTATATCTTCCAAAACACCTGACCCCATTATTATGTTTACTTTTCCAATTTCCACGTTCTACCGAAACCCGGATCCGTCACCTGTAACCACGGGGCTCAAAATCTGTCCTGCCGACGAGCATGCCGCGCCTGCACACAATTGCTCAAACTGAATTCCCTTAATCAAGTCTATCACACAGATAGCAGAATGGTCGTAAGGAAAGAGAGGCTGCGTCATGCGCTGCTTAAACGTACAGCCTCCTTTAGCAACAGAGTTTCAGATGAGCCGGCAAAGCGAATGAGGCATTCACTACATCTGCAGTCCTCAAAACAGAAACAAAAGTACCATCAAATGTGGTGCCCTTTCGCGTGATCTTGGCCATTTCAGGTCGCGGCAAACGACGCGCAAATGAGGCCTGAGCATCGCTCGACGCCTCTTAATGACACAACTACCGCATCACGACGAGATTGCCTTTTCTACTTCCGAATCGTGCAATGGAGGGCAGACCGGTCACCGCTGTGCCCTCCCGTCTACCTATTTGGAAACGCGTAGTGTCGTAAGTACTGTGGCGCAACGCTACGCAGTTCCACACAACAAGTAGGGCAAATTCGTTCTTAATAAAGGTGCGTAAGAAGGACAATCTGTTCCATCACCTCCGTGCAGTGTGCCGAAAGCTATAAGGCTCCTGTCCGATAATTACTAACGCTAGCCCGCTGCTACTTCCAGAGGTGGTAGTGGGACTCGCCAAATTTGCGCTACTAATCATTCCGCGACTTCAATCGTCGTCATGCGGAAGGCGATGAGATGGCGGACAATGAAGGGAGCTTTCTTCTAGCTCTTCTGTGCAGTTGGCGAAACGCGACTCAATGCTTTCACTGCAGGGAACGCAACTGATCAGATGAAATAGAACACTATTGTGTAGCCTCTTCTTGAACATTGCCCTGTTATTCGCGCAGTTGTTACCGTCTCTGCTACGCAACTTTGCCGCCCTGATGAACCGTCACCCTGCAAAGATTTCCTTTTCACTTCTTCGTACCTCACATTGTTATACCTTTGCCTATACGTCATTCCTGTTATGTGCGTATCGGTGCTGTGCGTTTCTTCTCCCACCCGTATAAGCAGGAGACCCCCAACAACCACGGTTCTTGTCTTAAGTCCGTATACTGTGGCTTCCTATATAGCGACAGACACGGCGTATGGCTGCGCGCCTCACGCGTTTTCTTTTCCTTATCTCTCCAGCATTGCTTAAAATGGAGTTGTCTCTTTCGATCAGTGTCTATCGGTGCTCTTCCGAGTCTGCTGTTTGACAATTAACTTACGTTATAGTGTTGTTTATATGAATCCAGGCCGAACGCGCGTCTGATCATTGAATTACCGAGAAGTGCTTAAGATTCATTGCAAATCGCGGAGGGTCAAGCAGATGATGTGTGCTTGTGAGTCAGGAACACGCGGATTTTCTGTACTTGTTATGTAGAAAAATTTTTTGCCCTGCTTTGCATGCTTCCATTAAAACTCCTGCGCTGAGCACGACGCGTACGTCGATGTATGAAATCCGTAACTGAAGAAGTCATTTCTGTGTCCTTTCTTGTGAATCTTATATTTGAATCTTAGGGGACAAGTGCTATGAGTTTAAAGTGTTGAATTCCATTGGGAGAACAGCATATTAAAAACAAAAACAATAGCCAAGTGAATACAGGACAACGATATTGCAAAGCTGAAAAGAAAAATCAAGCAGACGCATCGCAGACCCATCGCCCGACAGACACAGCTCACCGCTTCACATTTTGCATCAAATTCTCTCCCATGCGGCCCAAACAAATCCTCCCCTTATATAATAATGTTTATCTTGTTCCCGAGCTCCCAAGCAATTTGCCAATAAGCGTTGCCTAGGTCTTCCATCTTTCTGGCGCTGCATGGTCCAATTGTTTCCATGAAGTAAGGAAGCTTTTTGCAGGACGGGGCAGTTGGAAAGATGACTTTCCCACCTCCTACTAGTGCCCACTTTTATGTTCTCCTTACTGTCTTTATTGTCACGAACGCCTGCTTTAAACAACAGCGCGGTCAGCAGCCACCATGCACTGTCGTCGACGTCGTACCACTAGCCAAAGTTGCAAAGATGGATGACCGATACAAGACCCAGTTTGGAAAAAAACGACACGAAGATAAATTGTAGACTGGTAGCGCGGAGAATGTGCGCCTTCTCGGTCTGACGTCCTCACGTTCAAACTCCACGTTTCCTTTTTTTTATTTGTAGGAAGTACCCTAACAAGGTGATGACGACGCTGAGATTCGCAAAAACGTAGGACGCAACAAGCAAAGGCAACGGACCGTCCATTTTATAGTACGCATTCCCGTTATCTATATTATAACAATGCAAAAAGGTGCATAGAAAAACCCGGACAAACCGCTACAACGAGTGTTTGAATTCTAGATCTTCCTACATTTTCTTCTCTCTCAATTTTCTTTTTCTCGCCTTTTTTTTCCTTTTTGCCTATGCGATTATCTCTCGCATTTACGCTGACGTGTTCGCGACGGTGGGAAAATCAAGCAGACCAAAACTAATGGTTACGTGTGGCGTTAGAGCGCTGAAGCGAGTGAGCGCTGCTCGTCCGCAATGCGGCACTCGTCGTATGGAAACAGTGAAAACCGTGCAGCGTGACGGAAGATGGCGTGTACATTGAATGGCTGTTTGGTTTGGAGTCACACGCAATGTTTATCTACGCAGGTAGTGCAGTATAGCTGCGTCTAATAGAAGCAGGCGGTGTTGTTGTGGACTTTGCGGATTTGAAAAAAACAAAGAAAATTTAAAGAAAAATGTTCCGAGGACATCAAAGCACTTCTTATATGTTGTGAATGCGAAAGCAATAGTGTCCAATTCAACAGCGCTGAGCGGTTATGAACTCCGCGGGCAAGCGAGAGCGTTGGCACGCAGGGCAAACACCTCCTAGATAGCACAAGGTCAGTGCACTTCGATCCGTGACGCCATGCTACCTTGCTCGGCTGCTATAGAACCTAATGGGGACGCTCCCGAGTGACTCGCGGCAATTTTGACGTCACCGCTTTCGTCAGGCCAGGCTTAGGCCAGGCCTTACAGCCTGGTCTGGCCAGGCTTGGCCTGGCCTGGCATGGCCTGGCCTGGCATGGCCTGGCCTGGCATGGCCTTTGCGTCAGGCCAGGCCATAGTAATGGAGAACATGTTCAGGAGCAAAGAAGCGCCCGCACTGCAATTTTTAAGTAGCCACTTAATATTTACAGCTGCTATACAAGTTAAAATCCACGCTATCACCAGGTGTTGATTACAAAACCGCTTAGCGAGCAAGTTTTTTTTTATTACCTGATGTTTTTGTTATGTTTACCATTCAAACGACGAATACCTGCAAAGGCTACTAAACCAACATCTCCAATGCTAACAAAGCTTTCACCGTGCAACTGCTAAGGACCTATAAGGCAATGAATAGTGAGCAAAGTGGGTACACAGTAGTGCAGCATACGTTCATGAAGGCACAGTCAACGCGCGTTCAATTTAAATAACGTGTGACTTTCTAAACACAGCTGAACAAGTGTGCGTAATTTCCTGTTCATAAAGTATAACATATTCGCAACTTCCTGTATGCAGCAATAGCTGAACTCTCCACGGGAGGCCGTATTCGAGGTGTCAACTCGGCGTCAAATCACGGTGTTTGCAGAGAATTTACCCCTACATTGAGCGCGCAAAAATGCAACGTTCTATACGTTTCTCTTGCATATCACGAGACGCAGTGACTTTGCCAATTACTGAAAAATGTACTGCACCACGCAGCAGTAGGGCAAAGGTGACAATCACGAGAAAGTCTATCACTTCGCTACTGAAATTTGCTGTCAAGAGTGGATGGAGTCGTGGTTTTGTTTTGTCGATGGAAGACTACTAAACTGGTGAACACCTAGACCTAGTCGAAGCTAAACCCTTGCGCAGGACACGCAAACACACGCACATGCCTGCCTGCGCACGGGCACGAAGGCATAAACAACACAAGCACGCACCCGTGAACACAGGCATGCAATATACGATGTATGCGCCTCCTGTTCCAGAGGCTACAGTGGAATGCCCACCACGGACTGTATATGTATACTGAGCTGAAGGTCCCTGAGAAAGACATGCGGACACGCGAGGTCATTTCCGCACCAGTCATGATTGGATGTTTCAAGGCTCCTAGAACGCAGTAGAAAGTCAATCGCTCTTTCAGGTCACATTGTTATCTGTTCACGGTCTTGAGTAGAAACTCACCTACTTAGGCTATCGTACGCAGTCTATTACTAAATAAATAAGCTATAACTTTCACGAAGCACGGGCGGGAACGAAAAAAAACATTAGGGAGAAATTGTGTCGCAGAAGCGACAAAAATATGGGGAGGGAATCACGAATGGATAGTATATTCACGGGGGACCAACTTTCCGTGCTGAAGCATCTTTCTTCAAGCACGAGAAATATCGAAGCGCACTCAGCGCAGTCCCTGAGCGAGGCGAGCAATGCAGTGATAGGATGAAGCACAAGCTACACATGCTTAAAGCATACTCTTTTCTCTCCCCTCCAGGCGGGGTATTCTGTAAGAGTCCGCCTAGTGGACGGTCCATTTCGGCTGCTGCTGATTGGATGCGGCTGTGCGAGTGAGGAGGATACGAGCGGCACTAGCCAATCAGCAGCGGCTGAAGTGGACAGTCCACTAGGTGGACTCTTACAGAATAGCCCCCCAGGAACCACAAAATAGCCTGTTTTCCTTTCCTACAAAGAAGGTGAGCAGTGTCGACACCATTTGCGGCTTGTCTAAGAGCGCAGCACTTAGACGCTCGTTCTTGCGTGGGCGACGGCGGTGTAACCGAGCGAACGAGCACAGCGAAAAATGAGAGAGCGAACGCGGAGCGTGTGATGGAAGGGGCCGCGAACGGCGGAGACAGATGAGAGCGGCTCCTTCAGTGGCGTGCGCGCGGGAAACTGATGTCATACGAACCCGCCCGACCGCGCAATACGTACTCGTATCTGGTATCAACCCGACCGCTCATTTCGTACTATTGTCTGCTCGCGTCAGCTATCGCTCGCGCTTGCATGGTCTACTTGATTTGGTCTCGTGTTTAGACTGTATGGTTTGCTATTGTTTTAGAGCGCAGCTCTTAGGAATTCCTGCGGCAAGCGTAGGCGTCGGCGGCGGCGGCGTAACCGAGCGAATGAACAAATGGAGAGGAGGGTGCGGCGACGATGGCTACGAGATGTCACAAGGTTAGCGCGAGTCGTCGGGTAGATTTGTCGGAGGAGGTTGCTGTGAATCGCGCCCACGCGTCGCACACGCGCTGGCTCTCGCGGTCTCCAGATTAGCGAGGCAGTCGAGGCACACTTCGCTCCGTTTGCAACGTTCCGCGCGGGACAGATTGCGTATACGTCAGCCCAATATATCGCCATATGAAAACAAATAAACAGCTGCACTCAAATTTGCCTTAGGGAGTATAGTAATCGTCGGTGAATTTTTACTAATGTCGTCGTCTATAATCAAGTCCGTGTAGCGGCTTTTTGACCACGGCCCTCAGCATCCCTAATGTTAGAGTAAAGTTTGATTTGGTTTGATTTGATTTGATTTGAATTGATTTGATTTGATAATGTCACTGCAGCCGTCAAGTGAAGTGCGCGCGACCCGAAATCTCAGTGCCTAGACTCTAGACAGCTTGGGCCATGCGCTAATAACTGACACATTTATCAGGTAAAAAAACAACAAAAAAAGAAAAAAATCAATAAGACGACGATACGGTATGCAGACGTCCTTCATTCTCAGTGGTGGTGCCAATATTTTACTGATTTCATCGCAGAGCTAAGCTATAAGCTTACAGATCTTCCTTCGCCCGCCTACGCTCGCATTGCAAGGAGCAAATGACGAGCTGAGATGTGATAGAAAGATGCAAGCAGACGGAAAGGGCAGTATTACGATGCACTTGTTTAGCGCGTGAAAGGCTATGCGCTAAAGAAGGTAAATGGCGGGGAAGCAAGTATGTGTAAACATCCAACTGGTGTAGACAAGCAAACCAATCAACAAACAACGCAATTAGGGCTTGGAGATGAGCCACAAGTAACCAATTGACTGCTTTTGCTGGTATCCGGCAAGTTATTGTAAATACGAGAGCCAACGTTTTGTTGTTAGCACATTTGAATCTTAAGCACAACTGCATATTCATTCGGCTGCGACAAAAGACGCTTGCTCAAGCATTAAGTAAACGCTGTTTCTTTATTGTTCGAGACCACAAGAAAAACAGCTACATGGAAAACAAAAATTAAAAACAGACATTAATGAAAGCGATGTTAGCCATTGAATTCCCGACGGCTAATCCTTATAAAGTAACAAGGATTTTATCAACAGGGCTATATTTCTAAAAAGAAACAGAACCAGTGCCACGCGGTGACAGGTAATGTTAAGGCTAACCGTCAAATGCGATTCACTCTATGGGCGACCAGCAAACCCTTAAGTCAAGTGGTTGCTTTGCCGGAGGCGGCATAACAATATGCTATGTCAGTACAGTGCGTTTCTTGCGTTTTACAATATTCTACATTTGTTCGGTCTGTTAAAGACACCACGAAAACAACAACTTCGTTTCTGTTTTCTCAAGACCACATCAATTTCTGACCATCGCAATGGCCCAGTGCTGTTTACAGTAAAATTTCTTTTCTAACTTTTTTTTTTCTCTTTAAGTTACCGTTTGTTTGTTTCTTGGTAGCCGTCAAGTATTTACGAGTCCAGACACCAAATGCTTTCAAGACCAGTTTTTAAGCTAGAGATCGCGTTTGGCAACAGGACGTCAATTTGTTTTCTTTTCGTTTTTGTGCTCTACGGATGGAACCAGGTGCGCTATAACGTAAAACTATTCCAAACTTTTCTATTCCAATTCTGCAATCAGGCCTTCACGACTGGTCAAAAACTTTTTTGGACCACCCTTAGTTCAACTGTGGCACGCGACGTCAAGAAAACCGCGATAACTCCCCATCTGATATGACGGGTACACACTGATTATGCATGATTTGACTGAACAAAAGATAAATAGTGATTTCTGATTCGACGCCTTTTCGCCGTTAGCCTTCGGCTATTGGTCAAAAGTTTTCGGGCTGCAATTACTTCACCTGCCTGTCACGCGACGTCACAAAACCGCAAAATCTCACCGCGTCAAAGTGACGTGTGCGCGTTTAAGATGCATTAATATGCCGAACAAAACTGAGTTTTCTTCGGTATAGCTGCAGGCTGCCCAAGTTCTGAAAGGAATAAAAGATGGCTGCCGCTGATCGCTCCGGCACTGGCTACTCGCACCTGCCGGAGAGCATGGGTTTATTTCCGTATGATAACGCTTCTTGTCTGTCCGTGTAACTTTTTCGAACATTTTTGGTACGTTTACGATCTCGTTATGCCAACTATTCTTAGCTGCGGATCCCTTTTAGCGTCATTCTTACGCTTCCGTTACATGCCGCCACAATTTTCAACCAGCCATCGCAAGCTAAGTAAGGGAAAGTGGACCAGTCAAAGACGCCGGCACCACCCTCTTCATCCGGTTATCGATTTTCAGTGCAGTGGCTCGGCCCCATGAATCCCTCTCCACTTGAGCGTGCTCCTCGCCTCTTGTCAGAGAATGAGATGAGACAAGCCGCTCAGTGTAGGCAACGTTATTCGTCTTTCAAGCAAGCAAAAGTGACCTCCTAGGAAAAAGGAGAGCGTTTGATTGGTCTGTTGAGACAACCCTGCGGGTGACCGCCCGATGCTTGCGTCGGCGGTTACGCAAATGTGACGTCACAAGATTGGAATAAAAACATATTGGAATAGTTTTACGTTATAGGGCCCCAGCTGGCCATAGAGTGAGCGACACGCTTTCAACGCAAGTCTTCCAATCGGCAGGGCCACCAGTGACACTCGAGCAACAAGGGCGGCCGGTGCAAGCTGGTTCGATCGCTCTGCACATAAAAACACATAGAAAGGGGAACACATAGATGTATAGAAATTTGCCCTGCGGTAGCTAAGAAACGACTCACACGACTGCGTTCCTCTCTCTTGACAGCTTACAATGTTTATGTTTTTCTAGGATCTCGTGGAGGCTATCTCGATGACAAATGAATTCGCCACCCAATTACACCCCGCGGCTCCGAAAACAAAACTGACGCCAAGTGGTGGCGGCCGCCGGCACAACATACGAGGAGAGGGATGTCTGTTCAATTCAATCGCGTTCTATTAGCGTGCTCGAGAACCGCTGAATGACAACAGACTCTTCGAAAATTCTTCAGCAGCCTCAAGAGTGCCAGGGGGGTACAAGAAGGCCAGAAGGATTTAACAAAAGCTGCTAACAGAGGCGGCAGGAGAATGAAACATAAGTATGGCGTCATGTGTTATAAAAATATTGATATACAAGGCGAGAAAGTGTGGCATTTCTGCCTACTGCGTCGCGGAAAAATAAGTAATCCCGCGGGGACCACGGTATGAGTGAAATATCAGCAAATAAATAAATAAATAAATAAATAAATAAATAAATAAATAAATAAATAAATAAATAAATAAATAAATAAACAGGCTCAGCCACATTTAACAATACTTTGAGGCGAACAGCGATTTCCAGAAGAAATTTCATAAAAATTATTTTTTTGCTTGGCTTGGCGAAACCGGATAGATGCTCAGCTTTTCTGTGCCTTATTTTGTGTCTAATGTTGGATTTTTGTAACAATAATTTTCAATGACTTCCTTAGTGTAAGTCGCATTCTTAACGTCTATGATAACATTTTGTTTTCCTATCCTTGGGGTGGGGGGGGGGAGGGAGGGTTGTCGAATATTTAGGACTTCACTGTTACCATTTGCTAGGCGTGGGCGAATTGTAATTTTTGAGACCAAATAAAGAAAATTGGCTCGCCATCCGGGCCATGCCAAAGTGGATGTCCAGCGAAGCTGTTGAAAACCACCACTACAACAGCTGAAAGGAGTATGCAATGTTTTATTTCTTTATAGTAATGGTAGTAATTTAGAGTAATTGTAGCAATGGTAGTAATGGTAGTAATCGTAGTAATGGTAGTAATGGTTTTTGGCAGCACGCCACCACCCATAGCGGGGCTGCAACGACAATGAAGTCAGTTGCTAGGCTGGTTCTTTTATATACGAAAGGCTAGGGACGTCACTCCCCACATCCCAAACTGCTGTCGCCTTGCGCAACAGTAATCTTTATTCCGGGAAACGTATGCGGGGAGTGCTACGTGCTTCGTATTGTAATCAGGAGCGCCTTATCATCAATTATGTGGTTTGAATTATTATTTTGATCGTGTTCTTTATCGAAACGTATACTGTTTTGTACGTTGTATGCGTGGTTCCGGAGAGTGCGTGCAGTGTTCGCTTCACTTTGCTGAGTGCTTGTAGCCTCTGCCTCAAAGGGGTATGAGCGATTGCATTTTTTGCTTGCTTACGCAGGTATGAGCCATCGCTCCTGATGATGATTTCTGCTAACGGACGGAAACGAGTAATTCCGGCCACCGCGAGGCTAACAGCTTCGTTGTAATACGATTCAAATGTTGTCAGAAGTAACTACCATATAGTGAATTGAATACCATAGTTTTAGAATAATAAAAAGCTATTTTGTCAATATAATACAAAACTATGTTTCATGCTTTATTAATAACTTCGACAAGTTTCTAAGTTATACTGCATGTCATGAAGCGTCGTTTATGAAAAGCACAAATGTAGCATTGGGAACAAATACGCAGTTACTACTTCGGATACACAGGAGTTTTAGCAGTGAGGAAATAATCGCTGTATAACCAGTAAAGTCTCGCTACCCGAATGACGTAGCCTGGTCCTCTGGGTAAAATTTCTTGTGTTATGCCTATACTATGCTGGCGGGATTAACTTTACCGTACCTTTGCTGCAATTTTGTTTTAGTGAGTTAGCATTAGGAGTGTCGCCGTGGAAAAAAGTGTACGTGAAGTGTCGCACTTCACTCCTCGAAGAAGCAGGATGTGCGTCGAGTGAGCCACTGAACAACACTTTGCAATGTGGTGAACGATGTTTAAACAATGTATCCGGGACCTCGAAGAGGTGTGACGTAATGCATTCGCATTCATCTAGCATGTATTCGCCAGTGCCCCTCCAATTGCGATCACTTGGAGTTTTGAAATATTCGAAAACTCTTAAAGATATAGTTAAATCTGGAAATCGTGACTTTCGATTGGGCTACCGAATCGAATAACACGCTATTCGATTCGTTATATAATTTCTTTTAATAGTTGCACACCCCTAAAGCTGTCAACAACACTAACATTCCTCATCAAGTTATAGCGACCTTATAGCATACCAAAATAATTAGGAAATAATTCAAACTATAGCACGAGAATGCATAAACAGTATCACGTGCAAAAAATTATGTTAAATGTATTCGCATCTTTGTTCAAGACACAAAACTCTGACAGTTTTATTTAGCGTAACATTACAGCTGTGTCATGCGACCTGAATGATCTCTCTCTGATATCTATATATCTGGAGACACTACTCTGCCAAATCGCGGAGGAATACTGTCGTCAGATAATAAGAAAAACACTCCTGCCTCTTTTTTTTTTTTTTTTGAAGAGAAGGGTAGTGCAGCAGTTTAACATTTATATACAATTGTGTTTGGAAGCAATTTACAAGAGGTTGTCGCTATCACGTCTTTTCCTGTTTAATTCTTTCAGTGATGTGGCAAGCATTTAGGCAGCAGCGCCTTTGTTCTGCTAAATGTCTGTAATAACACTTCTTACGCTGGCTATCTAAACGCTGAAATCATCGACTTTTTCTCCCGCCTGTAAAGATGCAGAGTCCCAACTGATCCAAAAGGCAAGGCTAAACGAAAGGTTCCCGCCTGCACTTAAAGGATTATTCTTCTAAGCCGCGTTACTTTGTCAGTAGGGGAACCACCGGCATTTCTAAGGCAAACAAAGCACCTCCGAACAAAGCCCTCACAGAGGCTGCCCAGTTTGTTCCTTTTTTAAGGTGTCGATATTTCCATTTCTGAACTAAGCTGTACCGGCATGGTCTGGAAGTTTTTGGCAACTGGAAGAAGTGCTAAATCAAGTTATCGCCCTGAAGACGTTTTGCAAAGCTTGCTTTGAAAACTTGCTCACCGTTTCCTAGGAACAGCGGCATTATTCGAGATGATAATCCTGAACTTATAAGGAAGACGGACTGACGTAAAGGGAGCGATGAAGTTAGCTGCAAAGTCCCCGTGCTTCATTTGCATGGGGAGACGGTTCCTCAAGCAGCTGCGCCTTGGCATTGGGGTTCTTGATGCTTGCAGAAAAGACAAATTTGGAAGGCGGGTGTGCGCGCGAATTTTAAAGAAAGGAACGTGTCGCAGTTATTAATGATATTTCTCAATGGTTGTTGTTACAATCGGCCAGCGGGGGCAGCGAACTTCAAAGCTCTCCTGTTTTCCTACGACGAATCAGCTTTGTGAAGCTAACAAAAAGGTCCATCGGACGCACCAGCGGCGACCCAATGGAAAGACACGTCTGACGAATACGTGGTTGATGGATACCACTCAGCCGCTGACTTCGACACTGAAAGCATAAAACTCAAAGAAAAGGGCGTTCCACGCCGCTTCCTTACAGCCGCTGCTAGACGCCAAAAGCGATCGACAGTCGGACCAGTTGATTGCTGGGCCATTCCAGGAATATATTGCAACAGAACTGCTTGGTAGCCTAGTTGGTGCTTGCTCGTGTTGCCCGCGTTGTCTATATATGTACCTTCCTCTTTTTTTTGGGCGTTTTACCTTGCGGCAAAAATACGCGCCTTTTACTATTCCAGGAGCGAAGACGCGACAATTGAGTCAAGTGTGAAGCGTCCTCTTAACGAGCGTCCCCTCCTTTCTCTGGGGCAGTACTTTGGATGGCGTTCAGTCAACAAAGGCGTGATTGTGCGCAGCCTCGCCCTTAAGTCGGAGCCTTCGGCGACTTCGGACGCTTAGATTGCAGGAATTAAGGCTTCGAGTACCATTGGCATTGGGTCATGCATATGGCTATGTTCGCTAACGTTATAAGTCGTAAGCATGTTTTAATGCCTAGCCCGACCAGCTT
Organism: Dermacentor variabilis; assembly: GCF_050947875.1. Classification (NCBI taxonomy): domain Eukaryota; kingdom Metazoa; phylum Arthropoda; class Arachnida; order Ixodida; family Ixodidae; genus Dermacentor; species Dermacentor variabilis. The sequence continues at coordinate 61,306,655 of NC_134571.1, read as the reverse complement.
ATCAGCGGCGGATACTGAACCTTGACGTCAGAAGAAGACACATGTTACGCCTTCAGCTCAGTGTTCAAGCAAATAAAGGTAGGGACAACAGGACGAGTAGACGTGGTCACATAAATAAACATCGCCGAAGACAAACACACACAAGAAAACACGGAAGCAAGCACAGAGACACACAAATACAAGACAAGTGGCTTATACTGTAACAATCACGAGAAGAAGATCGTCTTTTGTACACTTAAACGGAGCCACTGCCTTCATCTTCTAACCATGATATTTAAACAAAAAGTGAGCTTTTCACCTACGTAACATACCATTCGGTAATAAGAACCGACTTGAAAACTGATTATATCTCTAACTATTTGAGTCTCAGGAGGATAAACGAAAGGTCTGCATATCGGGTTACGCACCCCCTACGCATCTAAGCAGCATCACAAGACGTTCGAATGAAGAATGCGCCATCCAGGCTGCTACGCCGTAACGCGAGCCGCTGAATTGGTGGGTCGAGGCCCTTGGATAATACGAACTGCGACGTGTCCTTCGGCATTGAACCATGCAAAAGAAATAAAAGAAAGGAAACATACGTTCGAAAGCATCGAGATGGAAAAGAGGATTGCGAAGCATGTCATTATCTTCTGCCTCTCCACCAATGTCACAAATTGCATAGCAAGCTCACTCCTTCACGCTTCATGCAGTCCACCGGTTATACACATCGCCTTTCTTCTTACATGGCAGCGGCGATGGCCGAACTGACGGTTTTCGCCATTGGACTTTTTCTCTTTTGTGCTACTGCTCGATAAATTTGGAAACACCACACCAAGCCTGCCTCGGGGTGGTCAACGTAGCCGCCTGATTAGCGTACTACTACACTTTTAGACATTAGGGCCCACTTTACTGTTTGACTTGTATACAATGTTAAATCGCCAAGACGCGCTGGCAATGCTGCGACGACGTTAGGTTGAAGAAAAAGCACGATAAGGCAAACGGTTGGTGGTTACTGTCGCGCGAACGCCGCCGACCAACATCATTCGCGTACAACATTTTGCCTCAGGCTAAAGCACTGCTAACTTCGATTTGCTACGTCCTGCTGAATGAGAAACAATTTGTGGATGGATCTTGTAGCGCAACTCCGCCTCTCGAAACACAGGAAAGGAAGACAGAGGGATCGCAAAAAAATACGAAGGAATATTAAAGGAAGGAAGGGGCTATAACGTTGACTAAACATGCAGAAATAACACTCAACTAGTTATATCTCGTCAAAATATAAGCTGAACGGGCACAAAAGGACTTAAAACAATAGGGACACTACACAAATAAATAAAGATATACAGAAATCAAACCGACAACGTGAAAAATGCAACACTGCAGAAAGAGATGGCTCGCACGTGGGGAAAAAAAACACTTGGATGTCTTGACTATCGAAACGCATAGAAAAAAAAAAGGAAAGCAAACAATCTGGATACTTTAGGTAAATCAAGCTACCAATGTCACGAGGCTTGTGAACTCGACGAAAACAAAATGTAAAGAATCATTCGGATTTCGCGCATTGTGGGAATAGATCTAAGCGAAGCTTTCCGTGCTGTTTGCTTTGATTGACGGCAATTAACGGTGATGTTCATGGCGAATGCTGTAATTTCTTCAGCGTTTGGTGCAATACGAGAGTGATGAATTGATGGCAAATGTTACCTTGCGTGCACCGTTGCTGTTCGACTTCGTAATGCACAGAAAACACAGCGAGACGTGTTTGCTTGAGGCACTGTTGTGCGCCATCGTTCATAACCTCCGAGAAGGTTATGCCATTGGGAATGCCATTGCCTCACAAGGCACATCTAATCGTCGGCAGAAGTGCTAAACTTCAATTAATTTGTGGCGCCATACGTGCCAAGACTACAATCGGATTATGATGCACGCCGTAGTGGCGGACTCCGGATTGATCTTGGCTCCATGGGGTTCTTTACCGTGCACATAAACATAAGTAGACTAGCGTTTTTGTATTTCGTTCCCGTTGAAATGCTGCTCCCATGCTCGAGATCGAACCCGTGACCTCGAGCAGCACCATAGCCGCAAAGCTTTCCCGGCGCTCCCAAAAGTGTTGATTTCCCGTGCGGCCGCTTCCCCGGAGTGTCGCCTAGACGGTATGGTGATTTAATGTGGCCTTGTGTCTGCACGCCCGGCGTTAGTTGTCCGCTTGACAAATTTGCATGGTGTTTATTTTTCAGAAACAACAGAAACGTACCGCACCGTACCTTGAACTCAAATTTATCCAGTTTTTTTCGCAATCGCTCTTGTTCCACGTAGTAGCGCTTCCTTTCCGTCTTGCGTCGCATTTTCGCTCTCCTGCCATTCCCCCATGTATGCGAAATACGAGCGAACAGTGGCAAGGCTGTTACTAACTTGATTCGCGAGTATGTCGGTGCTACCCATTCTCTGCCTCCTACCCCTACTTCCTCTCTACCACTGTATCTACCTCCCCTCTGGTCGATATAGTTCGTTAATACAAGGGTAAGCGCTGCAGTTTCTGCAATGCTTTTGCGCCGAGTCACGCATAATTAAAGCCTTCAAATATATATTGTTACAAAACCTAGGGAGCTCCAGAGACCACTGTGACTACGCAATGGAAAGGTCCAAATGAGTTTCTCGCGTCTTCATTCCTGGAGCGAAATCGGGAAATCCTGAAGGGAAATCAGAAAATCTTTCGCAGACACCAAAGACTAATGATTGAATCACCACATTACACTTGCGTTCTTACTTCTTTTAGCCAGTTTCTATATTCTTATGTATCATTTTACCATCTTGGTACCAGTTCATTTATATATTTATTGTTTCAATATAATAAACAGTTGATAGCTTGCATTTATCCACATGCCGCGCCTGTCCTTCTCTAGCGTTCTTTGCATAAAGTAACGCGTTTCGTTTCAACAAGAAGAACCAAACAGCTCGAAACTTAGCCCTTCCACCTCTGCATTTCTCACTCCAAACGGCACTGGCTGCGAACGTGTTATACACATATAGTAGTTTCATGAAGCACTGGCCACACGCTAATCTTACTCTAAACCTCCAATCATTTGCACTGTACTGATATAAAGAGCTCACGCAAGAAACCGCAAGTCACGAGCGACAGGCGCTACTGTTAGCTCCCTAAGCATGCAGACAGAAAAGTACAGATGAGCTGAATCCAACAGCACCCTGCATAGCTCCAAACAAAATATGCTGCGAAATCAACATGCGCGTGACGGCGTGATCTGCGTGATGAAACTCGAGGTTGTTCAAACCACTGTTTCGCGGCCTCAGACAATGGAAAACGCTGAAGCTGAAGCCTGAACTGTGCGTAGACCATAAAAATCACTGCTATGCTGCCCGTCTTTCTTAACCATACATTCCATCCTTTACTAATACAGTTTTTTTTAACGTTAGACAATTTTTAAAACTCGCATCTGGCGTATATATATAGCACAAAACTAGATGTAAAGCGGCATTACTCGAAGAGGTGGAAACTACTTGCACCAGAAATTGACATGCCTAATTAAAGATGAGCAATATATTAGTAATCAAATATTTAACCAATTGCACTAGCAAAAATAGTAGTTTTTTACGTAATTTTACTAAGCACATCCACTCAGAACGAATTTCGGCATATCGCCAGTTTTGATATAGGCGCTGTAGAACTTGCGATAAAAGCGTCATATGTTGTTACACATACATTTTTAAAGAAATGCCATTTTATACATTTAGGCTCTATAAATACTGGAACACTTAAGAGTTTTATCGGTAGCTTCGGGAACACGTATCTCGCAACTGGTTTAATTCTGGGAATTCGTTCTAAATGAATATGACTTCCGTCCTCCCCGGCTACAATTCATATATACCGTAAGGTAACTACTTTAAAGGTTAGCAAAACTTCGTTAAATAACAAACTAATCATTTTCATTTCTCGTGCAACTGGTATGTCCCTGAGAGAAATCTGCCTCAAGAAGTATAACTTTGCCAAATGGCACGGTTGACGTTTTCAAATCCTGCTAACGATAAAAAGAGCATCCCGTGTAGTACCCCATCTGCAAATCAGCAGCTCACCGCACGATCGCTCCACGATGCATGCTTCATTTACTAAAATTTAAAAGGTAACACAAGCGGCCTGATTGATCTCGCAGTCAAATAAGGTTGCCAGGTTGGGAACCGAGTCGCTTGCCGCATTATGCCCTCGCAATTAGTAACTCGACACGGCAGCTCGTGCTCGCATCCCTCGAATTACGCGCCCACTTCCCAATGGAAGTGCTGTCTCGCATCTCTGCCTCATACATCAAAGTGGTACTTTGTAAAGAGCGTTCTCACGCATACGCGCCGCGGGTATACTGTTCGCCCTCATATGTACCTGCTTATCGAGGAAAACGAACCAAGGCTACTACGACAGAACGCGATCACAGGGAAAGCGCTGCGCAGGAAATGCCATCAGGCTTGCGACCCTCCTTAGGGAAGTGCAAATGGTGAGATTTTCCCTAAGACCCTTGCGCGCAAGGAAAAGAACAAGAAAGGAAGAAGATTGCATTCTCTGTGCGAGTATACTTTCAACGCTCTCTCGACGCGCTAGCACTAGAATGCAAACGAGCACTTGAGAAGGGCATGGTTCTGAACTCGGCGCCGTCGTAAGGGACGTGGTGCGAAACGACAAAACCAGAGTGGGCGTCCGTAAACGTGCTCGCGTATTCCGGTTAGGCAAATGCTCACATTATATGCTTGCATTCGAAGTGAGGAACGACGCAGAAAGCGTGTTCGCAATCCCCTAGTGCCCCCGACGTTCTCAGTACAACGCGAAATGGGACGCAAGCGCGTCGGCTTACGTTCAATATTGAAATGTATTCTGGCATACATGAACACGGAGTCGCTGAATTTGAGAGGCAGAGCACAGAGTTAGTGTTTAGCACACGAACGCGTGTTAACGGCTAAGCAATGCGACAAAAGCGTGGGACACATTGTTTACTCAACCGTGGAATTACAAACGACGTCATGATACGGAAACGTAATGTTTGTCGCTAAAGAAATAATAATTACCAAACGAGCATAAGAACAGCAGAATGAACTGTAAGCACTTTAGGTTAGGCTTCGCAACATCAATAAATAGTACGTAAATCTGAGAGAGAAGACTGCCGGGCTAACGTATGGTGTGAGCGTCAGTATACGAGCTGCGAAAGTATCCTTTAAGCGGCTGTCCTTGGTCGATTATTATGAGAACGACGCATCGTTAGGTATACTCGCGCGTACTCCCAAAACTTGAAGTGGGCGTGCAGATGGCTTTGTTCTTTTTGGCTCACGAAAGAATTTCCTACATTAGCAATGACAAGCAGGATGATGCTCTTTCGAAAGTTCACCGTCCGAATAAAAGCTGACGCATTGCTTGCGGTGTTTATAATTGACGCGATGACAGTGTAACGGAAAGAACATAAAAGAAAAAAACAATAAAGAGTATAGTGCTTTTTCATTATTTCGCGAAGATTAGGAGCCATTCGTGGAACGAAAGGGCTTTCACATTCCATAAAGTTCTTTTTGCATCTTCTGTTTCTTCTTAAATATATCTTTTCTCTGGTTATTTTTACACAGCACTAGCGGCTGCTTGTCACCTTTAACAGAACGGACAAAGATTGTTGCCAAGACATTGAAGCTAGCAACAAAGAAATTTCGTCTTTCAAAAACCAGTCAATAAAGCGAAGAATGTACGCGTCGTTGAAGAAGAAGTGTGTGTTTCCTTCTTTGTCCTTTGTTTTGTTTGCGCGGTTACACGATGCATTCCAATATCGACCACCAACTAGCCCGCCTATCCCTGTGAAAAAAGAATAAACAAGCGCGAAATAAGAACTCAAACACTTCGTAATCTTTATTTATGGCCTCGCCGCACAACAAACCCTGCTCTTACTCTCTAATAACCTTATTGCTTTTTATAAACAAATTCTATTTTAAAAAGGCATGGTACTTATATCGTCAAAACGATCACAAAGTATAAATGCAATCAGTTGATAGTTAGCGCATGTCCTGTCATCTTTATTGTCCATTAAATGCAGCGTTATGACTTCAATTACTGCAACAAACCACTAGCGCAAGAGTATGTATTAACAGCGAAGATGATGCACAGGCGAGGAGAAAGAAAAGTACAAGAAGCCCTTCACGTACCCTACAGGACATGGGCACTGACTTCTGTGGATTTTTTATACAAGCGTTGATGTTGATCTTCCCCCATGACACACAACAGGCGCGACGTGCCATCGCAACGTACTCTATAGATTCCAGGGAGGCTAAAGCAGACGCTATTAGCAAGACTTACGATCATGCAGGAGGCCCGTTGATGTAGACGAGGCGGCATGTTGTGAGTGCGAGTGCTGTTAAAGTGAATGTCCCTACAATAGTAGAACGTAATATACGGAAACAGGTATGCGCGAGTCGTAAAAAAAACAGAGAGAGAGATAGCAAAGGGAGGAAAGGCAAGGAAGTCAACCAGATGAGCATCTGGTTGTGCAGCTAGCCCTACACTGCGGGAAGGGAAAGGGGAACAGAAAGAGTAAAGCGGGATAAAGGGAACACTGTGTGTGCACTCAGCAAGGCGCCTTGAAATCCGTCAAGTCCAAGCAAGTGCCCCGCCGATACATGGGCTGCCGTCATTCTGCTGTCTAAAGCTTGTTGCCTCCCGATAGCTGGTGATGCACGTTGGAGACACCTGTGAAGACCAAGGAGCCGCTTGTGGTCAGCAGTACGTTGCAGTGCGTGGCATTAAATCGTTAAAGCAAACCCCATCCTTTTTTAACTGCAGTGCAAATAGAATGCCCCAGGTGAGCCCCGATGCTTATTCAAGACTTGCCAGTACTGAATTGAGAGCATCCAGCACTTGCACTGCACTTCTCGCTGACGGAGTGTACAGGTTATCCAAGAGCATTCGAAAAGTAGTCATCAGAGACCGGAGCATCATAACCACTTGCCGGTCTTCTTCGGCCAATTTGTCAGTAACCCATGCTGTGCACTCTTCAGCGGTGACCAGCTGAAACACTTGCCATGGCTCCGGCTCCGACTGTGGCATCGGCTGTGCCACCGACTGTGGCATCGGCTGTGGCATCGGCTGCGGCTTCGGTTGTGACTTGCGCTGTTGTTCTTGCTTTGGCTGTTGCTTTAGTAATGCGGACCAAGTTGCATTGTTCTCCACCATGGCTTTGTCAGAGTTTGATTGGATTCCACAAGGCCTAGGGGGCAGAGGAGGAGGTGTTGTCGGATGGGGCGTATTCTTCACAGAGGCATCAGCGTTCTTTGAAGTCCGATGGCGTCGAGAGCACTGCTTTCTAACGACCGCAACAGCTTTCCGACGAGACGAATGGTCTCTCGCCATCTGCTTCAACATCGCCTTTTTCTTCTTCATTTTGGGGCAGTCCTTCGAGGAAGCATCGTGGGACCTAAGGCAATAGGTGCATATGAGAACTGTGGCTGCACAAGAGTCTGCAGCTTGGGGCTCACTTCAGCGTGAGCAAACTATCATGTTCTCGCACACGGCGCTCACGTGTCCCAGCCTCATACTATTGCGGCATTGGAGTGACCTTGTGATAAATGGTCGCACAGGGTGCCTAAAGTGGCCCCCCTTGACGTACGAAAGGAGAGTCTTGCCCTTGAAAATTATTTTCACACAGAGAGATGTGCCGAGGCGATACACATGTGTTATGGCAACGTCATCAACGGCAAGCTTCGCTAGAATCGGCAAGTCAGCGCTGGAGATGGAGGCGTCCACATCGTAGATGACACTAGTAGTGAAACCATTGTCCAGGGGGGATGTACGAGCGGAGCAGTGCCGTAGCGTAAAAAGAAATCCGATTAAAATCAGCAACCTTAGAGGATAGCGATTGTAGCGGCTATTCCAATTTCACTATGGCGTTGCCTTAAGCGACCACTAAGGTCAAATGCTGCAAGAAATTCTAGACAATCGTGTCGCCACCAGCCGATGGTGGAACCTTTACGGAACAGCCGTGTTCGTTGCCATGACGTTATGGCGACATTTTTAATTTACTTATTTCCTGATTTACTTTACTTCGGACAAAGGATTAAAAAATGGAGAAACCCCGCAAATGAAAAATTTAACTCTGAGAGAACGTCAGCTCGACAGTGGCTGATGCGTTAGTAATAAACAAAAATTGTGCCCATAAGTGCTCCGCGCCAAACAACACTACTGTTGTGTAGCTGGTATTTATTTTGAGAACTAAGTCATATAGAAATCAGAAAGGATGAGGGAGTTTATTGAGTTAGAAAATAGTCATCTCCTGGGAACAGCACGAAGCCATAAAGAAAATTCGCGCGAATTCCTCAAGGAAAAAGCGTCGCAGTTGAACAAATATCGGTCCTGGCCCGGGGATTGAAACCGTGATGAACGCCTTTCGGGGCAATCACTCTACCACCTGGTCTAACCAGGGAACTATCACATTACATTGCGGAGCGAGGCCGCATTAATCGGCAATTAATCGCTTTGCAATCTGTCAGCCTCCTGGTGCGAATACTTAATACTATGTTCTTCAAAGGTCGCTGACTTTACGCAGGGGAACGAGAAACCTGTCTGACATCGGGCCGGCGACAACGGTGTCACATATATATTTTGTGGGTGCTCTGCCTGTACGTGATGGTGACAGAAGCCTACCTCTCAGGTGGCTTAGAGTGGCACTGGCAAAGATTATTAGAATAAGTTTATTCTAAATGATTTGCGCTACAGTTGACTGCAGTCACTGCTTTAAAAATAAAACGCGGCGTTAAGTGCTTAACGTGTATGCCCACATCTACCTCGTGTCCTCATCGTCATCATTCATCTTTCCTTTCCGCAGTCTTTTCTTCCTCATCAGTCAGAATATTAGACTGGCATATGCATGGCCCGAACTCCTTGTTTTACGACGAACAAGACTACTGTTCTTCAGATTAACTACTTAATATACGCATAAATGTGAAATGCAAACGCGCAAAATGACGTCATAGAAAGACATATTCAGTCAGGTAGTAAAAAGCACCAGCACATAAACACTACACACAAATGCATAAAGTCAACACGCAAAGGACGATATGCGCTATAACATTGTACATGAATGCTGCTTACATCTAGTCCTTGAACTGAACTGCCATTAGAGCTCTTTCAGGCAATGTGTCTCATTGTTGCCCATGGACCTAAGAGACGTGAATTATATGTTTTATGTTCTACAAGAAGGATCAAGAAAGAAACCGAAGTTCCTATTTTCAACATCATTTCATTCCAACACATTACACAGGCGCCAGAACTGTTGAAATCTTGTTTATCCGTAAAGAAGAAAAGAGAGAGAAAAATTCAGAGCCATTGCACTCTGTGACGATCGATGACCAGCGGAGCGGTATGTAAATATAAATAAAATAAAATAAAATAAGACAGCAAAACAATACAACACAAATATGCACGTCGTTATGTTTATTTGTATTTACGTTTATTTCGGGACCACAGTAATTATGGCTTTATGGTCGCTATGATAGACGGCAAGTGAAGCCATATGCTTGGTGGTTGTCGCGCAAGCTTCGTCAGCATTCTGTGCCACCCGCCGTCAACGCGATAATTCCCGTTTCTTTTCCCTGTGTTACTCTTCGTTCGCGCGCTGTTTTTCCGCAGTGTGGACGACACGTGGCCTGCCCATGGTAAAGGGGAAACGGAACTGAGCTAAACTACGGCGTTCGCCTATAGAGTCATGACGTCAATTCCTCTCGATACATACACCGGCTATTTGGTTTCTCCTTTTGCTATTGTTTCGAGACACGACAGCATAAACGCTCCACCTACCGGAGCTCTCCGAAAAAAAAAACACGTGGCGAAGATGCTCATCAAGAAACGCTGGAAACTAGCCTAAGATAGCTCCGCCGTAAATATAAGAAAGAACTATTCCAGTTGTCAGTTCAAGAGCTCTTCGAAAGCATTAATGTCCTTGCTGTAGGACCAAAATGGGTGGTTCATCAAGAACGTTCTGCCTGTTGTCAGAACGGCCAAAGTAAGAAGGGGGGCTGCGTCTTAGCAAGAGCGTGCGTGACAGCTTCAAAGACACCGGTCGCCTTTCATTCATATTCCGCAGAGCAGATAAGAGGCAACACCGGGGATAGATTAGCCTATTCCCGAGACAGCAAAATACTTCGAGCACGATAATAAGTTCGTTTCGATAATACTTAGCTAAACTTCGTTACTTCGATAATGATACTTGGATAGCAGGTAGATCAACAAATAGTTCTCTCATGAGAAATGTCCCAGGACAGAAGCTCTCGTCCTGCTCTTGCCCGAGGGAGGAACAGAAAAAGCCAGGTCGGTGCCGGGGACTCCGATTGCACAAACAAAACCGTAACTGGACAGTTCGCCATGTTGCCGCCTTGGTCTCTGTCGTGCGGCTCGGGTGACATTGATAGTCTTCTACCCTTCCCTTCCACTACGCACGCTGATGCTTTGGCTGAGCTTTGTTGCGAGCCATCGTGATAGATACCGTCGACCCACCTCGCATTTTCTGTTGCTTTGCAGCTCGCGAGAGCTACTCGGCTCTCGTTTGCCCTGCAAGGCATGTGATTGGCCCAATGTAGCTATTTTTCTTTGACACAGTAGAATAAAAAAAGAGGATGACAGACCGGTTCCCCTTAACCGAAGACGAAAAATAAATGAACGCTATTGATAGAGGAGCGGAGATGATGTGGGCGGTATTTTTCGGCATTATCCGGTCCCTCTGCTGCTGCTTCTTCGAATGATCCGGGAAGGTCAAAATGAGGCTCACTCTCTGCGACATGATAGGGCCGGCAGCTGTCGCTAATGCAACCTACCGGGCTGGCACTCGGAAATCCAGCAGCAGAGACTTTAGTCACTGCTGCTGCTGCGTGGCTCATCCGATCCGGAAGCAAAGCGCGCTTTGCTTATTTTCCTCATCTCGACAGTGGCAGCCTGATGCTGGTATATTTCTCCCGTTTTCTCGTCCTTGATTAGGGTTAATTTAACGGGCAGTTGGGAATGGCCCAAAGAGCTCTGTTCCCGTTCTTTGGTGCCGACAGTGTAGTATTTCGACTGACCAACTATCTCAACCAGAAACAACGCCCGTGGCTTCGATAGGAAAGTCAGAAGTAGAGTTAGAATCAAATGTTTCGGCTCCTTTACATTTGCAGTGAGAGGTACGGACTTAGACGGTCAAGTTCAGGCGTGGTTGATGAAAGCAAGCCTTGCCCATCGCCTCAGGAGACATCCAATGGAACTGACGTGCTGTCCACCACTTAATATTTTCTTGTAGGGAAAGAATACTATAGGTAAACCGTGAAGAAAGCTCCGGTGAAGCGTGGTTTATTCAATATTTTTTTGCTGTATGTGGCTTTCTATGGCAAAGATAACGGCGGCTCGAGGTAAGCGCACAATCATTGCTGATTTTAGAGGCAGAATACCTCCATCAAAACCACATGATAACAAAGTTGTATCGGAGAAAAGCCAGACCCCACTGTTCACGTGCAAGCTTCGTGCACATGCAGGCTTCATACACAAAGGAAAGCTTTCCTTTTAACAGATCGGACGAGATGTTTGATCAACATCAGTGTAGCTTGGCATGTCGACAACAAAGTGTCAGCTTAGATCTATCTTTCGTCCGCGCAATCTCCACGGACTCCCAATATGTGTCAATTCGTATATCCGACAACAATAGGCCTTAGAAACAGTGTTCCCGATGAAGTATACTGAGGGTGAGAAAGCAGGGCTGAGAAAGCATGAGGATGAGAAAACCGGGCTAGTGTTGCAGGAATTGAGCAGACGTGTGTAGGAAGCAAGAAGAGGACTTCCTGACGCACGTATCGAATAGTTAGTCTTCCCGGAAGGACGGCAGATAGCACGCAACAAAGTGTCACGCACCTTTTTCGCATTTCTGCGAAAGACGACTTATGCACACATGATAACTTATTCGTAACAGAAAAAAAGACGATTGGGCGGAGCATTTGCCGGCCAGATCTGCCAGGATAATCCCAACATCATCGCCACCACCACCACGATATGTTGTGCAATGTCAAGATATGGAGCAAGTACGTGGGCTCGATTGGTGAACAGGGATGCCGAACAAAAGAAAAGAAAGAAAAAGAAACTCTCGCTTGAAAGGGATCAAGACAAAGAGGCAAATCGAAAGCGAACATTATACGTCCGTACATGTCAGAAATTTCAACAGGTCTAATTGAAAATTAACTGTAAAAACGACGTAGATGAATATAAAATCTCCGTTCTGCATTACGCCATTTCCCCCAAGACCGACGGAGAACAGCGATAGCAGAGAGAGAGAAACAGGGAAAAAGGCAGGGAGGTCGACCGGACGCAACTGCAGTTTGCGACTCTAAACAGCGGGATTGTGGTTAAGGGATGAGTAGAAATAAATAGCAAAGATAGATGAAAATGGGCTACTCAAAGTTTTTTATATAATAGAAGGCACGGATACTCTCGCAACTGCATCGTTTAGGAAGGCTGACTCTTTCCTTAAGAACATTGCTATGGGAAGAGATTTTAAAAAATAAATAAAAAATAACAGGTGTTCCCATTGATCATGGCTCAAAGCTTATTATTCTTTCTTACAGTATGAGTGGTATTTGAATGCCACGATACCGAGCAGAGATTTCTCACACGGGTGCCCATACCATCATGCCCTGTTGCATTTGGAAGCATTTCGAAAACGTGCAATAACTGCGTCCGCACGTATCTCCACGGAACCAGATATAAGGCGACTTGAACCTCCCCCCCCCCCCCTTCCACCCGCTGCTCTCTGCGCGGAAGGGACGAACCAGCGAGACAGAAAGCGAGAGAGAAAAAAACAGTCGAAAGAGATTCTCGAAGCTTTCTCGATTCAATACTCTGCCCTGCGTTACCGAGCAGGAACGTATACCAGTAAGAAACAAGGAAACGAAAGCTGTAATCCCCAGAAACGGCCACCCCTCATAAAATAAAGCGATTGACGCAAAAGGAAAAAGAAACGGCGTGGTTAAGTAGACAAGACGAAAACACAATCTACCAGCGATTTCAAAATTTTTGTTGTCACACTGCCAGGAAAAAAAGAATTGGCCTCGCCAGGTCGATTTCTGTTTTTTTTCTGTTGGCGAGCTTTCTGTGAGGGTGCTCGTCGAATTCACCCACGCACGCAGGCTGCAATCAAACGAAAGCGAATGAAACAAAAAGGGAAAGAAGGACACAGAGTTCACGACAACCGCCCTATATTTCGTGGTGTGTCACTGTCGCGTCCTCGTCTTTTTCTTTAAAGTTAAATTTTTTTTGTGCGTATTGCTTGAAATAAAGAAGAATCACATATGTTCGCTATTACTTAGGGGTATAGACGAGTGGAGCAGCGAAAAAAGAAAAACGTAAAAGCAGATTGGTTAATGACTATATTACCCGCTTTGCTATTTCACATACGGGTAAGACAAGACAGGCACAGATACGCAAGAAGGAACAAAAAGAGGGCTAATGCGGGCACTACCGCTGAGAAACGTTTACTCAGGTTTCGTGAAAAGCGACCTTATGGTGCTGTTGCCTTCAAGGGCCGTAAGTAGAGGGCTAGTTACCTTTCGTATAGATGAGTACCTAAGCCATGGCCGTGTCATCCTTCCTTGCTGTCTTTCGGTCTTAGCTGAGTGCCTCGCACAACGCTCTTTTATACATTTAGTTTATTCCCGTGCCGTAATAGTGAACCGACCACACCTAGTACAGTCCAGACGTCTCCATACGGGAATCTACGAGATACATAGCGCAAGCTAGCTTCCACACGATTCTGCGGCGGAAATTGTGACCGACCAAGCTGTGACCAGAGCAGTTTGTTCTGAATGGCATACGGACAGAAGGGGGCAGTATCCAATAGCTTTTAGTACGAAGTGATATCAATCTGTCTTGTGCGTATGCGTGTGCAATCTCTCTCCGCTCACCATTATATATATATATATATATATATATATATATATATATATATATATATATATATATATATATATATATATATATATATATATATATATATATATATATATATATATATATATATATATAGTGGAGGCATGTTTGTGTGTCTGTAGATTAGGTAGGACTTTTGCTTTATGATATTTTCGTTTTCCTTTTGGCGGGTAGCCTTAGCGCACTTAGCTGTGTCCTGTGTCTTGAGACAGTAGCCGCTTTAAGAGGGTGCCAGCTTTTTCACATACTTGTTAAATTATACAACGAACCGGCTACAGTAACAACGAAGCAAGTTAAAACAAGAGGATGCTAAGCGCAAAGCTGTCAATGCACGCATAGTCTCCTAGTGCGAAAGCCTTCCGACTGAGCACGATACGTCAATTCTAGCAGCAGCACTTGCAGCAGCAGTAGCAGCCTCTGAGGAAACCTACAGCGGCTCGAATGCAAGGCGCAACTCAGGCGAGCGAACAAGCGGGCATCGAGACGTCCATGGTAAAAGTCGGCATGGCATGGTAGAGACAAAACAAGCTGACACGTCATGCGGGGGAGTACTCGAGGCACGCCACGTAATGAGCACCGGCCATCTTTTGTCTCGACGCCACTGGAGCTGGCTCACTTAACGTCTTCAAAGAAAGGCACGGTAAAGCCAGGGTAATTGGCAAGAAAAGACAAGGGAAAGAGAATGAAAAGAGAAAAAATGGAGAGAGATCCTGTTCGTACATTGCTCGTGGTGCTCGATCGGCGGAGGAAAAGTTCAGAATTTTCGCTATACGAGGCAGTTCTACCCTAGTGAACGACGAACGGGCTTTGTCGAGAGGAACGGTAGACGAAGCATAACACGAAAAACAATTAGGTGAGACTGCTCAGGCTGTAATGCAAAAACTTAAATTCGTGCTGATACGCATCCCTCTGTGCGCTATGCGCAAACCACCACTGCTACCCGGGCTCCCAGATCCCTCTTTCTATTTTCGCTGCTGCTACTGTGATATCGGCTTTTGCACTCGTATTTTTTCTTCCCATGCCCCTCTTGCTCCTCGCACCAGTTTCTCCCCAATATTTCTTCACGC